>NC_046968.1:28462296-28514796 GCF_009769545.1 Cyclopterus lumpus
TCGGAACCAGCACTGAGTCGTTGAAGTTAATAGGGCAGTCTCTGTTGAGTGGCCTGTCTTGAATCCAGACTGGTGGGGGTCTAGAAGGTTGTTACTGTGAAGAAAGGAGGAGACTTGGTTAAAGATAGCTCGCTCTAGAGTTTAGGAGAGGAAGGGAAGGAGAGAGACAGGTCTGTAGTTGTTGACTTCAGATGGGTCGAGAGTGGGTTTCTTCAGGAGAGGGTTGACTCTTGCCTCCTTCAGAGAGTTAGGGAAACAGCCGGTTGAGAGGGAGGTGTTAATGAGATGGGTGAGAAAGGAAAGAAGGTCAGGAGCAATGGACTGGAGAATGTGAGACGGGATGGGGTCAAGGGGGCAGGTGGTTGGGCGGGCAGAGGTTACTAAGGTAAGAACTTGATTGGGAGACAGGGGGATAAAAGAGGAAAACAAGGGGGAAGAAGGTGAAGTTACTGGAGGTGTAGTTGAGGAAGATGGATTAGTAAATGAAGAGCGTATGTCGTCTATCTTTTTTGTAAAGTAGTCAACAAAGTGGCTTGGTAGAAGGGTGGAGGGAGGGGAACAGGGGGGTCAAGGAGGTTGGAAAAAATTGAGAAGAGCTTTTTAGGGTTAGATGAAGAGGATTCGATTCTGGATTGATAGAACAAACTTTTGGCTGCAGTGATGGACGCAGAGAAGGAGGAGAGAAGAAATTGATAGGCAAGCAGGTCACTGGCGTGTTTGGATTTACGCCATTTCCTTTCCGCTGCTCGCATTGTGGCTCTCTCGGCGCGCACCGGTTCGGACCGCCACGGAGCCGGAGAGGACTTGCGGACCTTTCGAGTCGTAAGAGGACAGAGAGAATCAAGAGAGGACGACAGCGTAGAGAGAAGAGTGTCAGTGGCGAAGTTAGGCTGCATGAGTGAGAAGGAATCGGTTGAGGGGAGGGCTGACAGAACAGAGGAGGCCAGAGAGGAGGGTGAAAGGGTGAAAGGGTGAAAGGGTGAGAGGGTGAGAGGGTACGGATGTTGCGACGGACAGGTGCAGAGTCCGTTGTGGGAGGGTTGTCAGTTCCAAAGAGTGGGAGAGAGTAAGAGATGAAGAAATGGTCAGAAAAATGAAGTGGAGTTACAGTGAGGTTTGCTGTAGAGCAGTTTCTGGTGAAAATATAGTCAAGGTGGTTGCCAGCTTTGTGAGTAGGAGGGGAAGGACTGAGCGAGAGAGCAAAGGAAGACAGTAAGAGTAGCAGGTCACATGATTTCTCAGTCTGGATGTTAAAGTCACCCAGAAGGATGAGCGGGGGTCCATTTTCTGGGAAGTTTGAAAGGAGGACGTCTAGTTCTTCCAAGAAGTCTCCAAAGGAACCAGGAGGACGGTAGAGAACGACAATGGTTAGATGAACCGGATGAGTAACCGTCACTGCATGAAACTCAAAAGACAGTGGGGTAAATGGAAGCGGGTAGAGAGCAAAACTCCATTTGGGTGAGATGAGTAGACCTGAACCACCACCCAGACCAGAGGGTCTGGGTGTGTGGCTGAAGGAGAAGGCCGAGGAGAGAGCAGCAGGGGTTGATGTGTTGTCTGGTGTAATCCAGGTCTCAATGAGAGCAAGGAAGTCCAGCGATTGCTTGATAGCGAAACCAGAGATGAAGTCCGTCTTGCGGTTAGCTGACTGGCACTTCCAGAGGCCCCCAGTGACGAGGCGCTGGGTCTGTGTAGAACGGGTGGGATAAATAAGAGAGGAAGGATTTTGGTGCATGTGTGACCGAGTCCGCGGTCTATAGTATCTACGAGCAGATGTGCACACAGGTATGAGGAGAAAACACATTATCACAGGGAAATGTTTATACTCAGCCACCACCGAAGACTCCAACGAAAGACTCCTAGGTCTTTATCCTCCGAGTCTTGACTCCAACGAAAGACTCCTAGGTCTTTATCCTCCGAGTCTTGACTCCAACGAAAGACTCCTAGGTCTTTATCCTCCGAGTCTTCATACGAGGAGTCTTCCTTGACGCTTCAGCTGACGCTACAAGCCCCAACCTGGTTATACACCCGAGTTGGCGGTAATTGGTTACAGCTGTGTCGACCCACAGGTCGTTGAAGGAATTGCCCACTCAGTGATCGATACTGGTAAGCAGGTGATCCTTGCTAACAGTGAAGTCTCAGTTTGCTAGAATGTGAGATTCTTGCCAAACTGATTAAGGACAAAGATCAGTTTACCTCAAGGTAAAAAGTAGAATAAAGTTTAGTCACTAGTAGATTTGGATTACAGAGCAAATACTGAAATCCTAGCTGGTTTGGTTGACTTTTCAGACACTTGTGTAAAAAAGCAACAAATCGCAGCTCAAAGTGTTCAAATTACAAAGACAGTACAGACTAGCATTCTAGTATAACTAAATACAGCAGATACAGTAGTAATAAAGCAGAGAAACCTCTTTAAAGAATATACTCAGCAAGATACAGGAAGTCCCAGAAGTCAGTGGACACACAGCTCAGATGCACTTCTTCTACGTCTACGTCCACTTCTTCTACGTCTACTTCTTCTACGTCTACGTCCACTTCTTCTACGTCCACTTCTTCTACGTCCACTTCTTCTACGTCCACTTCTTCTACGTCCACTTCTTCTACGTCCACTTTTTCTACGTCCACTTCTTCTACGTCCACTTCTTCTACGTCTATGTCCACTTCTTCTACGTCCACTTCTTCTACGTCTACGTCCACTTCTTCTACGTCCACTTCTTCTACGTTCACTTCCACGTCTTCTACGTCCACTTCTTCTACGTTCACTTCCACGTCTTCTACGTCCACTTCTTCTACGTCCACTTCTTCTACGTCCACTTCTTCTACGTCCACTTCTTCTACGTCGTGCTCTTTTCTTTGTGTCTCCCTCAAGCTCCATCAAACCTAACATGGGCCTTTTGCGGCCCGTTGTGCTTCACCGACATCTCGCTGTCCCACTTTCTCCATCTCACACCCTCACGCACACATCTGAGAGGTGTTTCTCTCCTCCGGGGTGTGAATGGGATCGGCCTCACGAGGGACCAGAAAAGATACATGAACGTGATGGAGGGAGCAGATTGATGGAGGCCGACGGGGGATGGAGAGACAAGAGGTTTTCGTGAGACCTGGTTCTGTACCACGAATACGAAGAGAGGCAGAACCAGAAAGAAAAGAAAACCTCAGCACCACCACTCCACTCTCCTCTGAGTACATAGTTATTACATTACAGCTTCCTGCTAGATCAAGAACACTCTCAACTGATGCATATGACAAATAATGTGTATTATTATTATTATGAATAACGTGCTGTTTTTTTTCCACTAAGTTATTATTGTTGCTTAAGAGGACACACACACACACACACACACACACACACACACACACACACACACACACGCATGCATATGGGAACTAATATGTGCAGACAAACACCAGCAATCCCTACAGTGTCTGAGTGGTGTGTGTGTGTGTGTGTGTGTGTGACCACGGTCACATGACTTCATGTCTATAGAGGAACTCCACCACGGTCACATGACTTCATGTTAGTCTATAGAGGAACTCCATCACGGTCACATGACTTCATGTCTATAGAGGAACTCCACCACGGTCACATGACTTCATGTTAGTCTATAGAGGAACTCCATCACGGTCACATGACTTCATGTCTATAGAGGAACTCCATCACGGTCACATGACTTCATGTCTATAGAGGAACTCCATCACGGTCACATGACTTCATGTCTATAGAGGAACTCCACCACGGTCACATGACTTCATGTCTATAGAGGAACTTCATCACGGTCACATGACTTCATGTCTATAGAGGAACTCCACCACGGTCACATGACTTCATGTTAGTCTATAGAGGAACTCCATCACGGTCACATGACTTCATGTTAGTCTATAGAGGAACTCCATCACGGTCACATGACTTCATGTCTATAGAGGAACTCCATCACGGTCACATGACTTCATGTCTATAGAGGAACTCCACCACGGTCACATGACTTCATGTCTATAGAGGAACTCCACCACGGTCACATGACTTCATGTTAGTCTATAGAGGAACTCCATCACGGTCACATGACTTCATGTCTATAGAGGAACTCCATCACGGTCACATGACTTCATGTTAGTCTATAGAGGAACTCCATCACGGTCACATGACTTCATGTCTATAGAGGAACTCCACCACGGTCACATGACTTCATGTTAGTCTATAGAGGAACTCCATCACGGTCACATGACTTCATGTCTATAGAGGAACTCCACCACGGTCACATGACTTCATGTTAGTCTATAGAGGAACTCCATCACGGTCACATGACTTCATGTTAGCCTCTAGATAACCCACTTAAAGAGCACATTGACTTTGAGACAGGAAGTGAAAACAAACGACTCATTTGTGTGCTTGATTCTTTATTCTTTATTCTTGCAGTATATTACATCCTGCCTTGGGTCCTAATCGTGACCGCCTGAGGGTCGAAGTATCTGGAGGCCGACTCGCTCCCGCCATCTTTAAACTCCTGTTTGAGGAAAAACCAAGCGACAGGCCTCTGGTTGGTACCTGACGTATAACATGTCAACACTACTGAGCACGATGCGTTCAGGCTTCGTCTTCTACTCACGGCATTGGTAAAGCCTGTTGACGCGGGAGACGTCGTTTTGGCTCATATATTTGGCGCCTCCAATCCTGAGGTTGGGGTTTGCCTTGGAGATGATGGTCGGCCTCCGGTTTTTGGAGAAGGCGAAACTGAAGAAGGGCACGCGAGCGCCACAGAGTGGGCGTGAAGAGTTGCACAATCAGGCTCAAGTTGTACAGTTGGCTTTGTCACATGTACCCATGTACCTCTTTTGGGCAACTCATGGTGTATGTGTGTGTGTGTGTGTGTGTGTGTATATATATATATATATATATATATATATATATATATATATAATATATGTGTGTTTGTATATATTTATTTTACATATATATATATATATATATATATGTGTGTTTATATATTTGTGTATATATACGAATATGTATGTATATAAATATATGTGTATGTATATACTGTGTAGCAGACTATATGTTGTAATAAACACTTCTATCAGCTGAACATGAACACATTATACGTTATAATAAATGATACAACATAATGTAATGTTGTCTGAATGTAGGACTTGTACATGTAGCATTAATGTGCTAATTTAACTTTGGTGGAAGACCTGAGAGCTTCCTATAATATGATAACTCATAACTGAAGACTCACTTTCCGTAGTGCATGACCGAGTTAAAGTCGTACGGAGTTCCCAGGTTGTTAGTCGCCTTCTTCTGGAATTGTCTTTCCCTTCCTGCAGCAGGAGAGAGCAGAGCACACACGAGTGTAACCGAGGCCGGACATCGTTTGACCGAGGATGCAATCGAGAGGAGAAGGTTCCCGTGGGGTGAGCTCACCTCGCCTGATGTTCTGGAAGAGGATGGAGACGTAGTTGTCCCTGTCGGAGCGGACCTGCTCGTGGTTGAAGCCCAACGCGTGGAGAACCTCGTGCTGCACCGTGCCAGTGGACACACAACCGTTCTTCCTCAGGGACACCGCCTGCCCTCTGCTCTGACGGCCCATGCTGGACCAACACCTGTCACACACACACACACACACACATTAAAAATCACCTTTTCATGTTAGACGTAGCTGTGTGTGTGTGTGTGTGTGTGTGTGTTCCTACCCGCTTCCAGAGTAGAAGTGGATGAACTGTCTGTGCGTCCTCCTCCAGACGAAGCGGATGCAGGTGGAGGCGTGGAAGGTCAGCAGGCCTCTGATGATGACGTTGCGCTCTGTTCTGGCTGCAGAGACAAAGAGAGGCGCTCCCTTCAAGCATTGCAGCGCTTTATGTTTTAAGGGGTCAAAGGTTACGTTGCTGCCACTCACTGTAGGCGGAGGAGATGGAGACGGGCACGTAGACGTATCTTCCATATTTGGGCCACTTGCAGCCCCTTCTCACGCAGGGATCAGCGTTCCTCTGCATGTTCGGTTTAATGTCGCCGTCCTCGAGGTGCGTTGCTGCAGAACAACGTGTATGAATATATGAAGCAGGGATTCATGTTTTATGTTCAATAGATGTGTGATAAGAATGCAAGTAACATTATTATTATTATTATATTATTATTATTACATAATTATTATATTGTTATTATAATTATAATAATTATATAATTATTATAATTATTATATTATTATAATTATATTATTTATATTATTATAATTATATTATTATATTATTATGATTATGTTACTATTATTAAATTATTATTATTATTATATTGTTATTATTATTATTATTATTATTACTATCGTTATATAATTATAACTATATAATTATATTATTATTATTATATCATAATTATTATATAAGGATAATTATTTTATTATATTATTATAATAATAATTATATATATATATTTTTTTTTATTACATTATTATTATATTATGTTGTTGGTTCTTTCATTCTACTAAATATTTAATCAAATAAAACAGACTTTTTACAAGTTACAAAACATATTGTCCTATTAACACTAAAAAAGACAAATATGTTTCACAACACGTCTGAATGAGGAAGAGAAGACAGCGAATCCTCACACTGAACGAGCTGAATGTTTATGGACTAATCGTTGATCGATGGCGATTGATTGACTATCATAATAACACATTGGATTATTTAATAACGTCTGTCTCACTGATTCCTTCGTTGGCTCTCGCGATGGATTCAGGGACGTCCAACTCTCCTGAAAGCAAGCGGAGAAAAAACCAGACGAGACCAGAAAGCAGCGGTTTAGTTTGTGAATGAAATACAGGACGTCAATATTTTGGGGATATTTTCTATTATTCAACTCACCTGCCAGAGGGTCATCAGTTAGAGTGCCTTCATCAGCTGCTCTCTGAAACACAAAGCAGTGCACATTTTAAAAACCAGACTATTAAAAACATAAATTAAAGGATAACAATCCTATCAGAAAAAGACTGATAGAAAGACCCCTTAAAGCAAGACAATTTAACACAGATTCTAAATATCTTTTCTAAATCCTTCTGCACCAAAGCATCTCTGAGATATGAGCCAAAGAACACATTTTTAAATAATATACGTGAAATATATGTTTTGGTACATGAGAAAATTCAAATTGCCCAAATGTCCATTTCACCTAATGTATCTGTACTCAAACCTCTCTAACTTTGTTCTGCTTTACTTGTTCAAAGTCAAACTTTACAGAGAGACTGGTCACATGTTGTTTCATGACCTCTGATGTGCTTTTCTGTTTCTGTCCATCCTTCCAAGAGATAATCATCCTGAAAGTGCTTTTTTTTCTAGGCGAACCTAGGAATTCAACTTTTGCTGTCTTTCATCTTTATTTACTCTAACAAATATAATAATATGTACATATTATTATATTTGTTATATGTGTTACATCTGAAAAGCCCACATGGTCGGTGTTTAAAAGGTTAAAGCTTTCATGAAATAATAAATTCACCCCTCTCTCCCCCCAAAATGAATTATCTTAAAACAATTTTAAAAAATGAATCAACCATGAAAAAGTTGCTTTTTTCCTTTAGTTAAATAACAATATTTCATTTCATTTTTTCACTCACCGCAGGAATGGCCAGGAGGAAGAAGAGGACGAGGAAGGCTGGAGTCATGGCGACGGTCTTCTGGAGCAAAACTTCAAAGTCTGAAAGCCAGAGACGGGTTTGGTGGTTAAAGGTGAAGTGCAGAGTGAGAGGAGGTTAGAGGAGCAAGGGAGCAAGGGAGCAAGGAGACCAGTACCTGTTGGCCCTGGAGCTGATGCTCGATGCTGCAGGTGTTCGGCCGCTGACTCTTTATAGGCCGTCGCGCTGGGCGTGTTCCACCTGTCACCTGCTCAGCTGTCAGTCACAGAAGAATAAGACATGACAAAGGAACAGAAAGTGTTCAAGACAATAATGATGCACTTTAATTACCCCTGAGGCCGTTTTTAAATTACATTTATATTGTTGTATTACTGATGCATTATACTGTATTCTACTGTATTATATTGTATTATATTGTATACTACTGTATTCTATTGTAGTCTACTGTATTGTATTCTACTGTATAATATAATATTGTATTCTACTGTATTCTACTGTATTCTACTGTATTGTATTGTATTATATTGTATTTTACTGTATTCTACTGTATTATATTGTATTATATTGTATACTACTGTATTCTATTGTAGTCTACTGTATTGTATTCTACTGTATAATATAATATTGTATTCTACTGTATTCTACTGTATTCTACTGTATTGTATTGTATTATATTGTATTTTACTGTATTCTACTGTATTATATTGTATTCTACTGTATTATATTGTATTCTACTGTATTATATTGTATTATATTGTATTCTACTGTATTATATTGTATTATATTGTATTCTACTGTATTCTACTGTATTATATTGTATTCTACTGTATTCTACTCTATACTCCCATGTGGAATTCAACATCACGCGGGAGCTGGACAGCTTCCATCAGTCAAGACTCGCCAAGTGAGACGAGAGATTCCATGTGACCAGGTGAGGCGTGGACAGGTGGCTTTGCAGGTTTATTGTTTACAAAGAAAGGTTCAAGCTGGAAACTCGTTGTCGTTTCCTTCAAAGACGAATGAGGACACTGAAACTGACGAGTTTCTACCGTGAAGCTTCGGGCAATGTGGACGTTTCTGGTATCGACGTTTCACGGTTGATAATGGCACCGAAAAAGCCTTCGTCGTGAAATGAAAGACAAGTTAACGCCCTCCAATCAGACCCGGACCAGTAGGCTCAGACCCAGACCAGTTGGCTCAGACCCGGACCAGTTGGCTCAGACCCAGACCAGTTGGCTCAGACCCGGACCAGTTGGCTCAGACCCGGACTAGTAGGCACAGACCCAGACCAGTAGGCTCAGACCCAGACCAGTAGGCTCAGACCCAGACCAGTAGGCTCAGACCCAGACCAGTTGGCTCAGACCCAGACTAGTAGGCTCAGACCCAGACCAGTAGGCTCAGACCCAGACCAGTAGGCTCAGACCCAGACCAGTAGGCTCAGACCCGGTGGGTGAAGTTACACTTTAAATGGCCATGAAATAAAATAAACATTTATTGATTTTCAGGTGTTGTGCATCACAAAGACATACATAAGAAATATAGAACAATTAAAAATAAACAATGACAACTGTTTTTCTTTTCCTTTTATTTTACAACAGTTTGTGCAAATATAAGATGTACGTTAAATAATACTTTGATGCTTTATGGTGCCTACTTGTCATCTTCATCATCAGTGAAAGTTAATAATGATAATAATAACTCTATACAACCATTAAAGGGCAGAAGCACGAGGAGTTCAAAGTCAACAATAACCTTGGAGCGTTCACCAGGAAACAAACGTTTGCTTGGAAACCGGCTCGTTCCGGTTCGGTCGCCTTGAGAACTCCAATTCCTTCGCGAGTGTTTCTTAGAAACCGACAAGTTCCGGAAGATTTGGAGGCCAGAAGGAACCTTTTAAGATCCGTGAGAACAAAGAGAACAAACCAAGAGAACAAAACTGTTCTCTTGGTTTGTTCTCGGCATGTCGTGGTTTGAGTGATCGGTATGCGCGGCATTCGGGCGCCTGATCGTCCTCTACAATTATGGATTCACGTCTGATATTTAAACGGGCGACAAATAATTAAAGAAAAACAGAAAACAAATTAATGTCTGAAAACCACAGGATACCTTAAATATCACCGTTTTTGTATTTGTTATTCTTTTTAAACATGTTAACATTGTACACAGACGCGATATATATATACAAATATTAATTATAAAAAAATAGAGAGATAAATTCATCGTTTAACTTTAAAGCTGAGGTCACAATGGACATAGAAAGTCGCGGGACACGAACGGCGGTCTGCTGGGTGAACGTCGTGTGTTTCCATGGTTTCCTGAAGACGGAAATATCCCGTTTATTTATTTTGGAAGAGAGAAAATGAGAAAAACAGACAGCGGATAGATGTCGCGTTCACGTTGTTAGATAGTTTCTGGAATATAAGAGAATATATGTATTTATAATTTAAAACCTAAATGATTATTCATTAATAAAATAAATAATAAACCACACTGAGAAATTAACGGTACCAATATTGTGGTGATCAAAAGTTCTCTCTGTCTAACACTAGAAAAAGAAAGAATGAATATATTATCGATGATTTGTCGATTGGCCTCCTAAAAAGCGTCCGTAGCAGGAAGTCGTTGAAGAATTTACATTTTTTTTAAATGTGTGAAAAATAGTCCAGTATTGTTCTAGAAGTAATCATTTCATAATCAGCCTCCTCGTAACCTCCCGGGCGTGTTACAGAAGTCGCTCAGTTATCGTCCGTCTGTCGGGAAGCAGAGGGTCGGGGGTTCAAGTCCCGCACAGTGACACGGGGTTTGATGGCCGCCCGCGTGCCGCTGGGCGCTCTGGCCAGACGTCACGTGACTCCATGTGTCAAATCAAAAGAGAGGAACACGTCTCGTCCTCCATGTTTATTTAAAGGAGTCGATGCGTCCGTCACGACCGCAGCCGGGAACATTCTGTGGGTCAAATAACTGATTCTAGATCTGCGGAACAAAGATTCACTCCAAAGCACCACTTCGGATCTTTTGTTTAGAGATATAAGTTTCTTAAGTCATTAAATATGGAAAAAACAGGGAATAATGGACTTATAATATTACAGTAATATTACTTGGTTTACGAAGATGAAAACGATGAAAACGAGACCGATCTGCTTCCACCAGTCTGACCTGAAGCTGAAGAAGCGCTTGATTCTCTCACCTCCGAACAGAAGCTGATTCTGGATCAGCAGGTTTCAGCTTGATTGACGAGTGAGACGGAGAACAATGACCCTCCTCCGGAGTGTGTGTGTGTGAGTGTGTGTGTGAGTGTGTGTGTGAGTGAGTGTGTGTGTGAATATGTGACATTGTGTTGCCACATTGTTTTATACATTGTGTTACCACATTGTTTTACACATTGTGTTGCCACATTGTTTTACACATTGTGTTACCACATTGTTTTACACATTGTGTTGCCACATTGTTTTACACATTGTGTTACCACATTGTTTTACACATTGTGTTGCCACATTGTTTTACACATTGTGTTGCCACATTGTTTACACATTGTGTTGCCACATTGTTTTACACATTGTTTTCCCACATTGTGTTACCACATTGTTTTACACATTGTTTTACACATTGTGTTATCACATTGTGTTATCACATTGTTTTACACATTGTTTTACACATTGTGTTACCACATTGTTTTACACATTGTTTTACACATTGTTTTACACATTGTGTTGCCACATTGTTTTACACATTGTTTTCCCACATTGTGTTGCCACATTGTTTTACACATTGTGTTACCACATTGTTTTACACATTGTGTTGCCACATTGTTTTACACATTGTGTTGCCACATTGTTTTACACATTGTGTTGCCACATTGTTTTACACATTGTTTTCCCACATTGTGTTACCACATTGTTTTACACATTGTTTTACACATTGTGTTATCACATTGTGTTATCACATTGTTTTACACATTGTTTTACACATTGTGTTACCACATTGTTTTACACATTGTGTTACCACATTGTTTTACACATTGTTTTACACATTGTTTTACACATTGTTTTACACATTGTGTTGCCACATTGTTTTACACATTGTTTTCCCACATTGTGTTACCACATTGTTTTACACATTGTTTTACACATTGTTTTACACATTGTGTTACCACATTGTTTTACCACATTGTGTTGCCACATTGTTTTACACATTGTTTTACACATTGTGTTACCACATTGTTTTACACATTGTTTTACACATTTTTTATACATTGTTTTACACATTGTGTTGCCACATTGTTTTACACATTTTTTTTACATTGAATTACACATTTTTTTACCACATTGTGTTGCCACATTGTTTTACACATTGTTTTCCCACATTGTGTTGCCACATTGTTTTACACATTGTGTTACCACATTGTTTTACCACATTGTGTTGCCACATTGTTTTACACATTGTTTTCCCACATTGTGTTACCACATTGTTTTACACATTGTGTTGCCACATTGTTTTACACATTGTTTTACACATTGTGTTACCACATTGTTTTACACATTGTGTTGCCACATTGTTTTACACATTTTTTTACCACATTGTGTTACCACATTGTTTTACACATTGTGTTACCACATGGTTTTACACATTGTTTTACACATTGTTTTACATGTAGTTTATATCTTTATTCCATAACACGTCTTCTTCCCCTTCAGAAGCTCTTACATACACCAAACTTCACACGTTCATTCATAAATGTGTTCTGAAGCTTTCTACAGAGGGGTTTGTTCACTTATACCACATTTATTAATAAAAACATGGAGAACATAGATTTTCTTGAGGTTATTATCATTTTAACATTTATGTTCTCGAAGTTAATGCAAATTATCACATATTTGATAGAATAACACCTCATTTGCATTTACCAGATAATCCCAGAAGACTTGTAATAGTAAAAACATAATTTTCTTGAGTGTAAGTGATATCTATGAGTGACATTGGCCGCAGCATTAAAACGTGCATTAATAGAGCTGCTGGATGACCCGTCAATCAACCTGTCAGACGTGATTCCTGTCAACGCACTCGTCACCACTCACAGCGACAGCTGTCTGTCCAGTTTGTTGTTTCAGGCTCAAGTCATATTTAAAACATAAGTCTGTGGGAATGTGTCTCTGTTGCCAGGTGCAAAATGTTCACGGTGTGAAGTATGAAAGCATATTCATGTGCAATGAGATTAAAGCCAAAGATATGTGCTCCTCACCTTGATGAATCACCACCTGGAGGAAATGCATCTGCTTCCTCTTCCTGTACGCCTCACGCACGCCTGCTGGGAAATTCATTTGATTCTTTTATTTCCTTCTTCAAAGGTAAATAGAAAGACATCAATACATTTGTTTAATTAAAGTTCTTCTCTTATTGCGTATACCTAATTAGAACATGTTATCCCTACATACGGGGCATCCGAAAAGTATACATTAGATTATTATTATTAAAAAAATCATGAATACAATTTTGGCCCTAAAATATTGCAAATCTATTAAAACAAACAAACAAACAAATCCCATAAGTATTCACGGCCGTGACACTCAACATGGAGCTCAGGTGAGTCCTGGTTCCACTGACCTGCTTCTACAACTTGGTTGGAGGCCACCATGAATCCACCTTACATTCAGTTGATTGGACATGATTAGAAAGGTCTATATGAGGTTGGGTCCAGATCTGTAGGGTACAGAACAAGGTCCCAATGAGCACATGTGGCCTCCTTCATCCGTAAATGGAAGACGTTTGGATCTCCGCCCCGGTCTGAGGTCCAGAGCCCTCTGGAGCTGGTTTTCTTCTACATTCATCTTTGTTTCATCAGACCAGAGAATGGTTTCTCGTGGTCTGAGAGTCCTTCGGGTGCCTTTTTGGCATCTGCCATGTGCCTCTAACTGAGGAGTGGCTCTTCTGGCCACTACCAAACAGGCCTGCTTGGTGGAGTCCTGCAGGAAGGTGGTCCTTCTGGAAGGTTCCCCTCTCTGACTAAAGCCCTTCTCCCCTGATGGCTCAGGTTGGCCGGGCGGTCAACTCCAGGAAGAGTCCCGGTGGTTCCAAACGTCTTCCATTTACGGATGATGGAGGCCACATGTGCTCATTGGAACCTTGTTCTGTACCCTACAGATCTGGGCCTCCGTACAATCCGGTCTCGGAGGTCTACAGACAATCCCTTGGACTTCGTGGTTTGGTTGGACCTCATATAGACCTTCCTAATCATGTCCAATCAACTGAATGTAAGGTGTATTCATGGTGGCCTCCAACCAAGTTGTAGAAGCAGGTCAGTGGAACCAGGACTCAATGGGGTCAGGTCTCAATAATTGCACACAGAGAGACTCACAAATGCAAACACGAAGATTTACAAATGCGCACAGAACAATTTACAAATATGTTTGATTTATAAATACACACAGAAGTATTTACAAATAAATTAGACTCACAAATGCACGCAGAACGATCCACAAATACCTTCCAATGCACAAATTACGATTTATATAAATGTAAAAGAAAAACCACAAATACATTTCTGCATTTCTATGTGGATTCTTCTATTTGTTTGTGGATTTGTATGTATTCATTTGTCAATCACACTGCATTTGTTTGTGGATTGCTTCACATGTGTGTTTGGGATTTACAGACCTACCTGTAGCCAATCAGATGTCGCCCTCATCACATGCTTTTTTCACTTTGTCATTATGGGGTGTAGAATTTAGAGGAATCATTTTTAATTGAATCCATTTTGGAATAAGGCTGTAACACCACACAATGTGGAACAAGTGAAGCGCTGTGAATACTTTCCAGATGCACTGAATGTAGCAGAAGTATGTGTGCACCGCCCCCTGCTGGCCGTCAAGAGTATCGCACTGGGCAATAGTTGAAAGCCGGGTATTAAATTAAAATTCAACAAAGTGTGTGTGCGCGTGTGTGTGTGTGTGTGTGTGTATGTGTGTGTGTGTGTATGTGTAACTTCTCTCCACGTGTGTGTAAATCTACTGGAGTTTGTAAACAGATGTGATTGGCTGAGAACATCATGTGACGTGGTTTATACCTCATATAACTGGTCTGTGAGTTTCCGGCCGTAAAGGCTAGAAAAGCTGCGCCGGTTAAAATAGAAGTGCTCCGTCAAAATGTAATAATGATGAATTATCGATGGGTTATGGGTCCAGGGATACAAAGCCGTCTGGGGTCCGGAATCGAACCGCGGCCCGCCTATTAGTGACCCCTGGTTTAAAGGAACAGTGCACTATAACAGTGGTTTTGGTCACATGGAAGTTATTATCGATTATTATAGACAGCTGTTATAACTTTTATAACACTGACTGTCATTTATTGTATGAATTAAACGTCACTAATAACAAAATGTTTCAGTGTGGTTGAATCTTTAATTCACATTAGTTTTCAAATGAAATACACATTTGTGACATTAAATGTTACAGAAAAGAAAGACATTATGATAAGTTTGTTTTGAGTAAAACTATACAAACTACAGAGAACAACAACAATAAATATAACGTGTCATAATTTCTCAAATTAGCGAATAATTTTATGCACTATTTCTAACTACTGTGCCCCTGGAAACCCATATACATGCATATAAGACACACACACATGCATGTACAGTATATACACATGCATATAAGACACACACATGCATGTACAGTATATACACATGCATATAACACACACATGCACGTACATGTTCTTCTTTTTCAGTTAGATACAAAGCACATAGAGTGGAAATACATGACGAGCTCAGCAACGCAGAAGTAGCGTGAAAAACGACTCATTCTCATTGAAGGCTCCTAGAACGCGCTCTTTCAGGACTTTAGTCTTCCCCTGTTTAAGAACCGCCGCTCGACACAGGAAGACACATTTACTCTTCCATCTGCGACAGTAAAATGGAGGACGGTGAGGACTCGGACTCGAGCTCGCTCATTCGTCCGAACCCAAACGCAGGGTAGACGGGTTCGGTGAAGGTGCATTTGAAGGTGTAGAGGTGGATCTGTTTGGCCGAAGAGACAACGGAGGGGAGAAGGTAGAAGGACAGGGTGCCGGCGGGCCAGTCCAGATACACCGCGACTCGGTCAGACGACGGGACAGCGGCTACGTCTTCTGGGTGGTTGTTGTGCCAGGCCGTGTAACTGCGAGGGGAGCACAACAGACTCCAGGACCGATCGTTCCATCCAATACAGCAGTCGTCACTGTCTCCTCTCATGTTAAAGACTCTGTACGACACTCCAATGTGAGCCCTCCCTTTCCACCGGACCTCCCAGTAACAGCGCCCAGTCAGACCTTCTCTGCACAGCAGCTGTCTCCAGCTGTCGAATCTCTCCGGATGATCGGGATACGGCTGCTTCTCTTTCACCACTATCACTCGTCTGTTGTCGTCAGACAGGAAGAGGTTTCGGGCGGCCGTGTTGGGGTCCAGAGAAAGCTCACGGAAATCTAATGGAGGA
Organism: Cyclopterus lumpus; assembly: GCF_009769545.1. Lineage (NCBI taxonomy): Eukaryota > Metazoa > Chordata > Actinopteri > Perciformes > Cyclopteridae > Cyclopterus > Cyclopterus lumpus. The sequence continues at coordinate 28,478,387 of NC_046968.1, forward strand.
CATAAGACACAGAAACAGCCTTAAGGGGACGGCCCTCTAAAACCACTGATTCAGCTTCCATGTTGGTTCGATGTTGATGCCACTTGCTTCTGATTAGTAGAAATGTAACTTGTTGATTACCTTTCGACACAACCAGTCTTCATGCTAAGCTAATGCTCCTTGTTGTAGTTTTATATTTACCGTACACACATTGGAGGTCAATTTAAATCTCATCTTATTCTCGGCAAGAAAGGGAGGTTTTAGTCAACCAGATCAGTGACACTAGAAGAGTTTAACTTACACCGAAGAGGTGGTGGGTTCAGGCGAAGCTTTCCACAATGTTCAACCCTGTGGAAGAGGTAGAGAATGGTGATTCAATACAGACACTAAGTTTGGTTTCACACCTCTAGTTGGGTTCGTTTGGTTCGGGCAAAGGAAAAAAAACATGAAATTGTACAGACGGACAAGTTCAGCTTGGAAGCAGATCGAGAGCCACCTTTTTAGTCTCGGTTCGGTTATTTGGCCTCGCCTTAGCTTTTTCACCTGTCTAAATGAACCGTACTTTACAAGCAGTTCAGGTGTGAATGCACAAATGTACAACAACCATAATGTATCTCCACAATTATATAATCTATTTGTTACTTGAGTGTCTCTAGTTTCCAGCTGGGGTCATCCAGTCCAGCAGACAGTAGCGTCACTCCCGAGTCTTCAGGGTGGTTGAAGCTCAGGTCCAGCTCTCTCAGATGGGAGGGGTTGGCCTTGAGAGCTGAAGCCAGAAGAGTACAGCCTTTCTCTGTGACCTGGCAGTCGGAAAGCCTACAAAAACATAATAAAAGGGTACACCATCATTATTAATCAATAAGTACGCCTGCATTAATCAATAAGTCAGACCCTTGGAGATGTCATGATTCCTCTTATGTTTAGAGGACAAGACTTAGCAAAGGGTCAGTTGGTCCTACATCTTTGTGTTAGAGTTAAGTAATCTTGCTGAATATTGTGAATCTGAATGATGGTTATTAATCCCTTCAAATCTTAACCTATTCAGCAAAGACTGACCTGAGAACCTCCAGTCTACAGAGTGGACTCCCGAGTCCAGCTGAGAGCAGCTGTATGCCTGAATCCTGCAGGTCATTGTTACTCATGTCCAGCTCTCTCAGACTACAGTTCTTGGAGATTAAAACTGAGGCCAGAGCTTCACAGCTTTTCCACGAGAGGTTACAGCCACTCAGCCTGAAGAAGAAAATGTAGTTAGATTTTTGCCACAGAAATGATGAGCAACACATTTAATGCTTCCATGTATCAGTACACCTACAGGGCTGTTTTGGATGCTTTGGCCACTGGCAGCAGCTTCAGGAAACCCTCCTCTGAAGCTGAGAATTTCCTCAGATCAAACACGTCTAGATCCTTTTGTGATGTCAGCAGGATGAAGACGAGTGCTGACCACTGAGAGGGAGAGAGTTTGTTTTCAGGGAGACGTCCTGATCTCAGGTACTGTTGGATCTCATCCACTAGAGAACGGTCATCCAGCTCATTCAGACAGTGGAACAGATTGATGCTCTTCTCTGGAGACGGACTGTCCTTGATCTTCTTCTTGATGTACTGGACTAAAATCTTTTTGACTTTGTGTTTACTTCCTGTCGTCTTCAGCAGGCCTCGTAGGAGAGTCTGATTGGTCTTCAGTGAAAGACCCAGGAGGAAGCGGACGAACAAGTCCATATGTCCATGTGGACTCTCTAAAGCTTTGTCCACTGCCCTCTGGCAGAGGAGGCTAATGTGGTTATCTAGTTGTAATGGCGCAAGCCGTACTGAGTTGAACTGATTTCCTTTTCTCAGTGGATTGATGCCGGTGTTGATGAACGTCAGGAAGACATAAAGTGCAGCCAGGAACTCCTGAACGCTCAGATGGACAAAGCAGAATACCTTTTCCTGGCTCAGCCCACGCTCGTCTTTGAGGATCTCCGTGAATAGTCCAGAGTGTACGGAGACGGCTTCTAGGTCAATGCCAAATTCTCTCAGGTCCGCTTCATAGAAGATAAGGTTTCCTTTCTCCAGCTGCTCGAAAGCCAGTTTTCCCAGAGTGAGAATGGTCTTCTTGGTCTCTGTGTTCCAGACGGGATCGGCCGCCACACCTCCGTGATACTTTGCGTTCTGTTGTTTGGTCTGAACCACCAGGAAGTGGATGTACATCTCCGTCAAGGTCTTGGGTAGCTCTGCTCTATCTCTGAGTCTCAACACGTGGTCCAGGACTGTAGCCGTGATCCAGCAGAAGACCGGGATGTGGCACATGTTGTGGAGGCTTCGCGACGCCTCGATGTGGGAGATGAGCCTGCCGGCGTGGTCATTGTCTCTGAATCTCTTCCTGAAGTACTCCTCCTTCTGTGGGTCACTGAACCCTCTCACCTCCGTCACCATGTCAACGCATTCAGGAGGGATCTGATTGGCCGCTGCAGGTCTTGTGGTTATCCAGAGGCGAGCAAAGGGAAGCAGGTTACCTCTGATAAGGTTTGTCAGCAGCACATCCACCGAGGTGGACTCTGTAACGTCAGTCAGGACCTCGTTGTTGTGGAAGTCCAGAGGAAGTCGACACTCGTCCAGACCGTCAAAGATGAAAACAACCTGGAACTTTTCAAACCTGCAGATTCCTGCTTCTTTGGTTTCAGGAAAGTGTTGATGAAGAAGTTCCACCAAACTGTATTTTTTTGCTCTCAGCAAATTGAGCTCTCGGAAACAGAATGGAAAGACGAACTGCATATTGTTGTTGGCTTTGTCTTCAGCCCAGTCCAGGATGTACTTCTGCGTTAGGACAGTTTTCCCGATGCCGGCCACTCCCTTTGTCACCAGAGTTCTGACTGGTTCATCTCTTCCGGGTAAAGGTTTAAATATATCCTCACATCTGATTGTTCTTTCTGAACCTGCGGTTTTTTGGGACGTTGCTTCTATCTGTCTGACCTCGTGTTGCTCGTTGACCTCTCCACCCTCCGTCATGTAGAGTGTTGTGTAGATCTGATTCACAAGTGTTGGGTTTCCTGCTTTAGCAATTCCTTCAAACAAACACTGAAACTTGTCCTTCAGTTTAGACTTTAGTTTACGTTGGCAGATCGCAGCGTGAGTTTCTGAGGAAGAAACAGGTCAGATGGTCAATGGCTGTTGTAGTAAATATGTGAAATGACACCTTTTGATGAATGCATACATTCCTTAAGACTCTGGTTCTGCTAATCACAAATGACCTTAATTTGGAATAATGATGCATAATGAAAACTACTTTATTCAGGAATCCAATCCAGCATCATCAAGCTCCCATTTTGAACCACTTATTCAGACATTAAGCTAATGTAGGTTAAGATCTGGAGTTCATAGATCCAATAGAAAAAGGCCCATATTTCCAGAATCAGTATGTAATTCATAAAAACATCTTACTGCTATGCAGAGAGTCAGCCAGCTGCTTCTCCTTCATGTTCCTGAGGAAGTTCAGCGAGAGTTTCAGAATCGCGTTTCTGTTGCTGTTTCTCTGCTCTTCATCTTCATCTTCACCACCCACAACTTCATCATCTTCTTTCAGTTCCTCTAATAATTGTGGATCTTTTGGATCCAGAACCTTCTTGAGTTTCTTGAGCTCGTTCTTCACAAAAGTCACAATGTTTTCTTCAAGAAGCTGGAAGAGTAAAAAGTATTCATTTAAAATGTTCTCACAATGATGGAAACAAACATCATACCCACCTGACAGCTGAAAGCTGACTCATCTCAAAACAGTAACACAAAGACTGTTTTCATCAATAGCTTATCAAACCTTTTCCTCTGACCCATTGCTATTCTTTTGGTACCATGCAGAACTTGAAACTTAAACATAAAAAAAGGTTTAGCGTGTCATTGATCTGGTTTTGCAGCCCATGAATGAGCTTCTTCAGTTCCCTTTCATTGCTTTTACAGAGTTGTTTTTGGGCTGCAGGAGGCAGCTGTTTTCAGCTAAAGAGCTAGATATTGTAGTCTCCTGAACGCATCATCTCTCTCTTCCGGTAAGCGTATTGCATCACTTTCGGTTGCCAGCTTAGCAGCTAGCGATGGCGTCCTCCTCTCCCCCTTCTGATCTCTCTTGCTCAGAGTGTCTCATGTATAGATATTCCTCTGCCTCTCTTAATGATAACGGTACATGCAACAAGTGTAGTTCATTTACTAGGTTGGAGGCAGTTCTAAGTGGGTTAGATGCACGGCTTCGCACCATCGAAGCTCAGACGTTAGCTACAGTAGTTAGCCTGCCCCCAACCGTAGCCGGTGCGGACCAACCAGACGTAGCTTCTGCTAGTTGTTCCCTAGCAGCCCCCGAGCAGCCGGATAGCTGGGTAACTGTTCCACGGAATAATAAGTCTAAACAGAAGCTCACTGAGCACCATCAACCTCTTCACGTTTCAAACCGGTTTTCCCCACTCAGCGACGCACCCACTGAGAAACCCACTCTGGTTATAGGTAGCTCCATAGTCAGAAACGTGAAGATAGGGAAGCCATCATAGTCATATGCATCCCGGGGGCCAGAGCGGGCGACATTGAATCTTGTTTAAAACTGCTGGCTAAAGATGAGCGTAGTTACAGTAAGATTATAATACACGCCGGCGGTAATGACTCCCGACTGCGGCGGTCGGAGGTCACTAAAATTAATGTGGAATCGGTGTGTACTTATGCCAAGACAATGTCGCACACCGTAGTTTTCTCTGGCCCTCTCCCCAATCTGATCAATGATGACATGTATAGCCGCATGTTGTCATTCAACCGCTGGTTGTCCAGGTGGTGCCCAGCAAACAATGTGGGCTACATAGATAACTGGCAGACTTTCTGGGAAAAGCCTGATCTGATGAGTCGAGACGGCATTCATCCCACTTGGGATGGAGCGCGTCTCATTTCTGCGAACATGGCGAAGTTGATTAGCGGACTTAATCCATGACCCAGAGTTCAGATCAGGAAGCAGAAGCAGAGTTGTAGTCTTCCACCCTTCTCTGCACTTTCATTCGAGCAGTTGCCCACCCTTAACCTTAACTATATAGAGACTGTGTTGGCTAACTACAGACCAATCTCTAACCTTCCCTTCCTCTTTAAGATCCTTGAGAAAGTAGTCGCAAATCAGTTGTGTGACTTTCTAAATCAGAATAGTTTATTTGAGGACTTTCAGTCAGGATTTAGAAAACACCACAGAGACAGCACTGGTGAAGATTACAAATGACTAATTCCTAATTGCATCAGATAAAGGACTCCTCTCTGTACTGGTCTTGTTAGACCTTAGTGCTGATAAAGGACTCATCTCTGTACTGGTCTTGTTAGACCTTAGTGCTGATAAAGGACTGATCTCTGTACTGGTTTTGTTAGACCTTAGTGCTGATAAAGGACTCCTCTCTGTACTGGTCTTGTTAGACCTTAGTGCTGATAAAGGACTCATCTCTGTACTTGTCTTGTTAGACCTTAGTGCTGATAAAGGACTCATCTCTGTACTGGTCTTGTTAGACCTTAGTGCTGATAAAGGACTCATCTCTGTACTGGTCTTGTTAGACCTTAGTGCTGATAAAGGACTCAACTCTGTACTGGTCTTGTTAGACCTTAGTGCTGCGTTCGACACCATTGATCATGACATCCTATTACAGAGACTGGATCAGTCGATTGGCATTTCAGGTACCGCACTAAGTTGGTTTAAATCCTATTTATCAGATCGATCTCAGTTTGTATTTGTAAACGATGAAGCCTCAATGACCACCAACGTTTATCATGGAGTTCCACAAGGTTCTGTGCTTGGACCAATTTTATTTACCTTATATATGCTTCCTTTGGGCAATATTATCAGGAAACACTCCATAAACTTTCATTGCTATGCAGACGATACTCAATTATATCTATCGATCAAACCAGAGGAGACCAACCAGCTCGCTAAAATTCAAGAATGTCTTAAAGACATAAAAACATGGATGACCTGCAACTTCCTGATGTTAAACTCAGACAAAACTGAAGTTATTTTACTGGCCCTGAACACCTCAGAGATCAAGTATCTGGTGATGTGGTTTCTGTAGATGGCATTTCCCTGGCATCCAACACCACTGTAAAGAATCTCTAGTTATCTTTGACCGAGACTTGTCCTTTAACTCCCACGTTAAGCAAATCTCAAGGATTGCATTTTTTCATCTATGTAACATTTCAAAAATCAGGCACATCTTGTCTCAAAAAGATGCAGAAAAGCTGGTTCACGCATTTGTTACTTCCAGACTAGATTACTGCAACTCCTTATTATCAGGCTGCTCTAATAAGTCTCTTAAGTCCCTCCAGTTGATCCAGAATGCTGCAGCTCGTGTACTCACAAACTAAGAAAAGAGATCACATGACTCCTGTATTAGCTGCTCTGCACTGGCTCCCTGTAAAATCAAGAATCACATTTAAAATTCTTCTCCTCACCTACAAAGCCTTGATTGGTGATGCACCTTCATATCTTAAGGAGCTTGTAGTACCATATTGCCCCACTAGAGAGCTGCGCTCACTAAATGCGGGGCTACTTGTGGTTCCTAGAGTCCTAAAAAGTAGGATGGGAGCCAGAGCCTTCAGTTATTAAGCTCCTCTTTTATGGAACCAGCTTCCACTTTCAGTCCGGGAGGCAGACACAGTCACCTCATTCAAGAATAGACTTAAGACTTTCCTGTTTGATAGTGCTTATAGTTAGGGCTGAATCAGGTTTGCCCTGGTCGAGCCCCTTGATATGCTGCTATAGGCTTATAGGCTGCTGGGGGATGTTTTAGGATACACTGAGCACCTCTCTCCTCTTCTCTCTCTCCTTATGGATGAATTTACATCTTAACTCATACAAAATAAACTGAATTGAATATGTTTCTCAGAAGTTGGTGGAGACCAAAAACGGACCTAAAAGAGAGTGACTGAAAACATTTAACTCCAACTGAACGATCATGTCTCTCCGTAAATAAGCCAATTTATGCCAATAAGTTCACCACCATCTCAAAGGTGATGCTACACCAAGCTTTTGTTCACAACTTGTTCCTTTGGCCCAATTGGGTAAAAATGTATAAATCTATAAACATAAATGTTTTATGTATTATTGCATATTGTTTCCCTCAGGGCAGCCCAAATACCCTCTGTTGTTTCACAGCTGACTGGATACATCATGTCACACCTGCAGCAGATATTTTAACTGTTATGAAGTGTATCACATGAGTGAGCCGTCATAATGTGTTCTAACAGGTTTGACTGCATGAGGTTTTCCAGACTGAAGATGGCTCTGAGTGACAGACGAAGGCAGTTCAGTCGCCCCTAGTTCATCTGAAGTGTGTTTTTAAATCAAACCTCGAACACAGAGTCCAGGTTTTCATGATGCTTCAGGTCAGGACGTCCACTCAGAACCTCGGACCTCTTCCTGTGAGGCCTGTGGACCAGAACACACACACACACACACACACAAACACACACACACACACACATGCTTCTCTGAGGAATGTTGACTGAACGCCAGGTAACTTCCAGTAACCGACTACAAAGATTTCCTTGAAGTCACCTGATTGAAGAATGCAGGTGTTGTGTACCAATCCTCAAAATGTATGAAAGCAGGCTGAAAGTAGTTATTTCAGTTATTTTAAGGTAAATTAAAATGAGTGTTACATTTTTTTTTTCTATTATATATTATTATTATTATACATGTGAGCTATCACAGGTTATTTTAAGGGGAGAGACTCCATCTACAGGTGAATGGGCTAAAACATTTGAACTAGATCACCATGAAACATCAACTGAGGTAACATGCTCATGCTCTAGATTCTCACCGTGGCTCCAGAGTCGGCCCTCCGTTCTCGAAGCTGATTGGCTCCCACATGGACCCACTGCTCTTCAGGGACACACAGCTGGGTCCAGGTGGATCTGGTCTCTCCTGCTTCACGGGGCTTCAACACAACACGGACATTCAACATTCAAATTCTAGGTCATGGACTGAACTTAAAATCCACCTCACGGTCTCTTTAAAGCTGTGACACACTCTGTGTACGCTTTGATAGTTTTGTTTATTGGATTAAAATCAAAGTGGCAGAAACCAGGAACGTCTTGTTTTTTCTCCTCCCGGCCTCCAGAAGACCACTTTGCCTGGAGGAGAGCAGGATGGAGGACCTTCAGTTAGCGGTTAGCTGGAGTAGAAAACTCTACTCGCTCCAGCTGACCACTAACTGAAGGTTCATCTTCCGGAGCCTCCACCTGCTCTGCTCCCGGCAAAAGTAAAATTAAAATAAAAGCCGTCTCCTGGTGGCACTAAGTTAAAGTAAAAGCCGTCTCCTGGTGGCACTAAATTAAAATAGAAGCCGTCTCCTGGTGGCACTAAGTTAAAGTAAAAGCCGTCTCCTGGTGGCACTAAATTAAAATAGAAGCCGTCTCCTGGTGGCACTAAGTTAAAATAGAAGCCGTCTCCTGGTGGCACTAAGTTAAAACAGAAGCCGTCTCCTGGTGGCACTAAGTTAAAATAGAAGCCGTCTCCTGGTGGCACTAAGTTAAAATAGAAGCCGTCTCCTGGTGGCACTAAGTTAAAATAGAAGCCGTCTCCTGGTGGCACTAAATTAAAAATAAAAGCCGTCTCCTGGTGGCACTAAGTTAAAACAGAAGCCGTCTCCTGGTGGCACTAAGTTAAAACAGAAGCCGTCTCCTGGTGGCACTAAATTAAAATAGAAGCCGTCTCCTGGTGGCACTAAATTAAAATAGAAGCCGTCTCCTGGTGGCACTAAGTTAAAATAGAAGCCGTCTCCTGGTGGCACTAAGTTAAAATAGAAGCCGTCTCCTGGTGGCACTAAATTAAAATAGAAGCCGTCTCCTGGTGGCACTAAATTAAAACAGAAGCCGTCTCCTGGTGGCACTAAATTAAAATAGAAGTCGTCTCCTGGTGGCACTAAATTAAAAATAAAAGCCGTCTCCTGGTGGCACTAAGTTAAAATAGAAGCCGTCTCCTGGTGGCACTAAATTAAAATAGAAGCCGTCTCCTGGTGGCACTAAATTAAAATAAAGCCGTCTCCTGGTGGCACTAAATTAAAATAGAAGCCGTCTCCTGGTGGCACTAAGTTAAAATAGAAGCCGTCTCCTGGTGGCACTAAATTAAAATAAAGCCGTCTCCTGGTGGCACTAAATTAAAATAGAAGCCGTCTCCTGGTGGCACTAAATTAAAATAAAGCCGTCTCCTGGTGGCACTAAATTAAAATAGAAGCCGTCTCCTGGTGGCACTAAATTAAAATAGAAGCCGTCTCCTGGTGGCACTAAATTAAAATAGAAGCCGTCTCCTGGTGGCACTAAATTAAAATAGAAGCCGTCTCCTGGTGGCACTAAATTAAAGTAAAAGTCGTTTTCTGGTTTCTGCCACTTTGGATTTACTCTAATAAACAAACATGAACTGCCCTCGGAGCAGCTCGACTTCTTCCTCCTCATTTCTATTGTTTTGAACAGATCTTATATGATGTAATAACATATTTGTGCTTCAAATTCTCACCGTGGCTCCAGAGTCGGCCCTCCGTTCTCGAAGCTGATTGGCTCCCACATGGACCCACTGCTCTTCAGGGACACACAGCTGGGTCCAGGTGGATCTGGTCTCTCCTGCTTCACGGGGCTTCAACACAACACGGACATTCAACATTCAAATTCTAGGTCATGGACTGAACTTAAAATCCACCTCACGGTCTCTTTAAAGCTGTGACACACTCTGTGTACGCTTTGATAGTTTTGTTTATTGGATTAAAATCAAAGTGGCAGAAACCAGGAACGTCTTGTTTTTTCTCCTCCTGGCCTCCAGAAGACCACTTTGCCTGGAGGAGAGCAGGATGGAGGACCTTCAGTTAGCGGTTAGCTGGAGTAGAAAACTCTACTCGCTCCAGCTGACCACTAACTGAAGGTTCATCTTCCGGAGCCTCCACCTGCTCTGCTCCCGGCAAAAGTAAAATTAAAATAGAAGCCGTCTCCTGGTGGCACTAAGTTAAAATAGAAGCCGTCTCCTGGTGGCACTAAATTAAAATAGAAGTCGTCTCCTGGTGGCACTAAATTAAAAATAAAAGCCGTCTCCTGGTGGCACTAAATTAAAATAGAAGCCGTCTCCTGGTGGCACTAAGTTAAAATAGAAGCCGTCTCCTGGTGGCACTAAGTTAAAATAGAAGCCGTCTCCTGGTGGCACTAAGTTAAAACAGAAGCCGTCTCCTGGTGGCACTAAGTTAAAATAGAAGCCGTCTCCTGGTGGCACTAAGTTAAAATAGAAGCCGTCTCCTGGTGGCACTAAGTTAAAATAGAAGCCGTCTCCTGGTGGCACTAAATTAAAAATAAAAGCCGTCTCCTGGTGGCACTAAGTTAAAACAGAAGCCGTCTCCTGGTGGCACTAAGTTAAAACAGAAGCCGTCTCCTGGTGGCACTAAATTAAAATAGAAGCCGTCTCCTGGTGGCACTAAATTAAAATAGAAGCCGTCTCCTGGTGGCACTAAGTTAAAATAGAAGCCGTCTCCTGGTGGCACTAAGTTAAAATAGAAGCCGTCTCCTGGTGGCACTAAATTAAAATAGAAGCCGTCTCCTGGTGGCACTAAATTAAAACAGAAGCCGTCTCCTGGTGGCACTAAATTAAAATAGAAGTCGTCTCCTGGTGGCACTAAATTAAAAATAAAAGCCGTCTCCTGGTGGCACTAAGTTAAAATAGAAGCCGTCTCCTGGTGGCACTAAATTAAAATAGAAGCCGTCTCCTGGTGGCACTAAATTAAAATAAAGCCGTCTCCTGGTGGCACTAAATTAAAATAGAAGCCGTCTCCTGGTGGCACTAAGTTAAAATAGAAGCCGTCTCCTGGTGGCACTAAATTAAAATAAAGCCGTCTCCTGGTGGCACTAAATTAAAATAGAAGCCGTCTCCTGGTGGCACTAAATTAAAATAAAGCCGTCTCCTGGTGGCACTAAATTAAAATAGAAGCCGTCTCCTGGTGGCACTAAATTAAAATAGAAGCCGTCTCCTGGTGGCACTAAATTAAAATAGAAGCCGTCTCCTGGTGGCACTAAATTAAAATAGAAGCCGTCTCCTGGTGGCACTAAATTAAAGTAAAAGTCGTTTTCTGGTTTCTGCCACTTTGGATTTACTCTAATAAACAAACATGAACTGCCCTCGGAGCAGCTCGACTTCTTCCTCCTCATTTCTATTGTTTTGAACAGATCTTATATGATGTAATAACATATTTGTGCTTCAAATTCTCACCGTGGCTCCAGAGTCGGCCCTCCGTTCTCGAAGCTGATTGGCTCCCACATGGACCCACTGCTCTTCAGGGACACACAGCTGGGTCCAGGTGGATCTGGTCTCTCCTGCTTCACGGGGCTTCAACACAACACGGACATTCAACATTCAAATTCTAGGTCATGGACTGAACTTAAAATCCACCTCACGGTCTCTTTAAAGCTGTGACACACTCTGTGTACGCTTTGATAGTTTTGTTTATTGGATTAAAATCAAAGTGGCAGAAACCAGGAACGTCTTGTTTTTTCTCCTCCTGGCCTCCAGAAGACCACTTTGCCTGGAGGAGAGCAGGATGGAGGACCTTCAGTTAGCGGTTAGCTGGAGTAGAAAACTCTACTCGCTCCAGCTGACCACTAACTGAAGGTTCATCTTCCGGAGCCTCCACCTGCTCTGCTCCCGGCAAAAGTAAAATTAAAATAGAAGCCGTCTCCTGGTGGCACTAAGTTAAAATAGAAGCCGTCTCCTGGTGGCACTAAATTAAAATAGAAGTCGTCTCCTGGTGGCACTAAATTAAAAATAAAAGCCGTCTCCTGGTGGCACTAAATTAAAATAGAAGCCGTCTCCTGGTGGCACTAAGTTAAAACAGAAGCCGTCTCCTGGTGGCACTAAGTTAAAACAGAAGCCGTCTCCTGGTGGCACTAAGTTAAAATAGAAGCCGTCTCCTGGTGGCACTAAGTTAAAATAGAAGCCGTCTCCTGGTGGCACTAAGTTAAAATAGAAGCCGTCTCCTGGTGGCACTAAATTAAAATAGAAGCCGTCTCCTGGTGGCACTAAATTAAAATAGAAGTCGTCTCCTGGTGGCACTAAATTAAAATAGAAGTCGTCTCCTGGTGGCACTAAGTTAAAATAGAAGCCGTCTCCTGGTGGCACTAAATTAAAAATAAAAGCCGTCTCCTGGTGGCACTAAGTTAAAACAGAAGCCGTCTCCTGGTGGCACTAAATTAAAAATAAAAGCCGTCTCCTGGTGGCACTAAGTTAAAACAGAAGCCGTCTCCTGGTGGCACTAAATTAAAAATAAAAGCCGTCTCCTGGTGGCACTAAATTAAAATAGAAGCCGTCTCCTGGTGGCACTAAGTTAAAATAGAAGCCGTCTCCTGGTGGCACTAAATTAAAATAAAAGCCGTCTCCTGGTGGCACTAAATTAAAATAAAGCCGTCTCCTGGTGGCACTAAATTAAAATAGAAGCCGTCTCCTGGTGGCACTAAATTAAAAATAAAAGCCGTCTCCTGGTGGCACTAAGTTAAAATAGAAGCCGTCTCCTGGTGGCACTAAATTAAAAATAAAAGCCGTCTCCTGGTGGCACTAAGTTAAAACAGAAGCCGTCTCCTGGTGGCACTAAATTAAAAATAAAAGCCGTCTCCTGGTGGCACTAAATTAAAAATAAAAGCCGTCTCCTGGTGGCACTAAATTAAAATAGAAGCCGTCTCCTGGTGGCACTAAGTTAAAATAGAAGCCGTCTCCTGGTGGCACTAAATTAAAATAAAAGCCGTCTCCTGGTGGCACTAAATTAAAATAAAGCCGTCTCCTGGTGGCACTAAATTAAAATAGAAGCCGTCTCCTGGTGGCACTAAATTAAAAATAAAAGCCGTCTCCTGGTGGCACTAAGTTAAAATAGAAGCCGTCTCCTGGTGGCACTAAATTAAAAATAAAAGCCGTCTCCTGGTGGCACTAAGTTAAAACAGAAGCCGTCTCCTGGTGGCACTAAATTAAAAATAGAAGCCGTCTCCTGGTGGCACTAAGTTAAAATAGAAGCCGTCTCCTGGTGGCACTAAGTTAAAACAGAAGCCGTCTCCTGGTGGCACTAAGTTAAAATAGAAGCCGTCTCCTGGTGGCACTAAATTAAAATAAAAGCCGTCTCCTGGTGGCACTAAATTAAAATAAAGCCGTCTCCTGGTGGCACTAAATTAAAATAGAAGCCGTCTCCTGGTGGCACTAAGTTAAAATAGAAGCCGTCTCCTGGTGGCACTAAATTAAAATAGAAGCCGTCTCCTGGTGGCACTAAATTAAAGTAAAAGTCGTTTTCTGGTTTCTGCCACTTTGGATTTACTCTAATAAACAAACATGAACTGCCCTCGGAGCAGCTCGACTTCTTCCTCCTCATTTCTATTGTTTTGAACAGATCTTATATGATGTAATAACATATTTGTGCTTCAAATTCTCACCGTGGCTCCAGAGTCGGCCCTCCGTTCTCGAAGCTGATTGGCTCCCACATGGACCCACTGCTCTTCAGGGACACACAGCTGGGTCCAGGTGGATCTGGTCTCTCCTGCTTCACGGGGCTTCAACACAACACGGACATTCAACATTCAAATTCTAGGTCATGGACTGAACTTAAAATCCACCTCACGGTCTCTTTAAAGCTGTGACACACTCTGTGTACGCTTTGATAGTTTTGTTTATTGGATTAAAATCAAAGTGGCAGAAACCAGGAACGTCTTGTTTTTTCTCCTCCTGGCCTCCAGAAGACCACTTTGCCTGGAGGAGAGCAGGATGGAGGACCTTCAGTTAGCGGTTAGCTGGAGTAGAAAACTCTACTCGCTCCAGCTGACCACTAACTGAAGGTTCATCTTCCGGAGCCTCCACCTGCTCTGCTCCCGGCAAAAGTAAAATTAAAATAGAAGCCGTCTCCTGGTGGCACTAAGTTAAAATAGAAGCCGTCTCCTGGTGGCACTAAGTTAAAATAGAAGCCGTCTCCTGGTGGCACTAAATTAAAATAAAAGCCGTCTCCTGGTGGCACTAAGTTAAAATAGAAGCCGTCTCCTGGTGGCACTAAATTAAAGTAAAAGTCGTTTTCTGGTTTCTGCCACTTTGGATTTACTCTAATAAACAAACATGAACTGCCCTCGGAGCAGCTCGACTTCTTCCTCCTCATTTCTATTGTTTTGAACAGATCTTATATGATGTAATAACATATTTGTGCTTCAAATTCTCACCGTGGCTCCAGAGTCGGCCCTCCGTTCTCGAAGCTGATTGGCTCCCACATGGACCCACTGCTCTTCAGGGACACACAGCTGGGTCCAGGTGGATCTGGTCTCTCCTGCTTCACGGGGCTTCAACACAACACGGAGAGAACAAGTGGATTTCAGAGCTCCGAGAAGACCAACGGTGGTAAACAGAGAGGAAGTCGATCTCACCTCTCGTCTTCCTCCTCAGACATGTTCATGTTTCGGAGTAACTCCTTCAGGAAGTCCTTTAACCCTCCAGGGGACGATCGCCACGAGAACGCCTCAATATTCACGTTTGGGGGTTAAGATTCTTACCGGCCGCACTCACACTGAAGAAAAGACTCTCTGAGGCTGTGTGTGTGTGTGTGTGTGTGTGTGTGTGTGTGTGTGTGTGTGTGTGTGTGTGTGTGGGTGTGTGTGTGTGTGGGTGTGTCCTCTTTCCTTTATCAAAACATTCATTTACCGGTCCAACCTGTTCGTTGAGGCTAAATGTGTCCCGGGCATGGATGATGAACCTGACCCAGATTAGAATAGATTTTACTTTATGTAAGTAGGGACATTTCTTGACGCAGCAGCAAAACATTTTTTTTTACAAACATACAATAAAATAAAAAATAAAATAGCAGGACATATTACATTTAAGAATTTAAATAATAAAGGAAATAAAAATTGACAAAAAATAAATTTAAAAAATGAAAGTGTAAAAATGAAAGTGTATACAGTGTCTCTAAAGTATATAAAGTGACAGCGGTGGAACGTTGACTGATGATCAGTTTGAGGAGGATCTAGAATGTTCTCCTGAATCAGGAATGTTCTCCTGAATCAGGAATGTTCTCTTATAGAAATACTTTGTTACTGTACTTAAGTCGTTTTTGGGGATATTTACTTTACTTTACTATTCATGTTTCTGTTGACTTTCACTTTTACTTCGCTACATTTCAAAAAGAAAACTGATACTTTGACTCTGATACATTTCCCCTGAAACCTTTGTTACTCGCTACAAAAACAAATCTATCTTCAGAAAACAAATCATGAGACCAACGTTGGGGACTGTGGTGGAACACAGACTCCAACAAGCAGGTGGATTCAGTGGTGCTAGCTTGAAGTTACAACATTGGTTAAGCACGTTATTGGGCAATTCCAAAGCCGCGTTCATTTGATTCCCAGTGATGCCCAGGATGCTAACTTAGCTAGCGGCTACATGAGTAGGTGACCGATTTCATGATGGAAGCAGAAATGGAAGCACCTGCTACTCCCGCAACAAACGATGGTGGTAACGAAGACCAACACCGGATTGGAGTATATCACTGGTGGGGGAGGGGTGGAGACATGTGTCTGATCTTCTAATGTAGCTAAACATGGTGTATGTTAGGCTAACGTTCACTAGCTACACATGGTGTATGTTAGGCTAACGTTCGCTAGAAGTTCATAGTAGATGCAAAAGTATACGCATGTACAATATATTATGATGAACATTAATGCTCCTGGATGGCTCACCGCCAACCCAATTATGTTCAGCAGCTCTTTGTCATGATGGTGCCACAGCACTTAAAAGAATAAACTTCATAATGTTGACCCTTTGCTTTTTTATTAACAGCATGTACTTGTACATTTACTTTCAATACTTAAGTACATTTAATATCAGAACATTTCTTTTGAGACTTAAGTACAGTAATTATCAGATACTTTAATACGTTTACTCAAGTAGTATTCTCAGAGGTGACTTTTACTTTTACTGGAGTCATTTTCCTGTAAGGTATCTTTACTTTTACTCAAGTATTACTTTTGGGTACTTTATACACCACTGCATGTATGTTTATGATGGTACACACACACACACACATATATATATATTTATTTAAATATACGTATATATATGTATATGATTGCATATAGGTATATATATTTATATATACATGTATACAATCATATACATATATACGTATATTTAAATATATATGTATGTGTTTGTGTTCTAGTAATAAAAGACTGGCTAAGAAGTGGCTAAAATGCAAACTGTGCAATCCTCACACGCACGCACGAGCAGACGCCAGGTCAGATGACGGTCACGTGCTCCAGTCAGCTGACCCTAACGCTCGACAGACGGATCTGACGGTCAGCCAGGATGCCTTTCTCCGAGCTCTATTTCAACGTTGATAACGGCTACCTGGAGGGGCTGGTCCGGGGGTTCAAGGCCGGAATACTGTCCCAGGCGGATTACTTAAACCTGGTGCAGTGCGAGACTCTGGAAGGTGAGTTGAAACAGAGGGCAGCTAACGGCTAACTCGAGCTAACCCAAGCTGTCAGTCTGAGAACTAGCTAGCTAGCTAGCTAGCTAGCTCGATAACGTCGCTTTAAATCCCACCAGTCATCGTCACCGCTATTGTCTCCTGCTATTGTCTCCTGCTATTGTCTCCCGCTATTGTCTGCGAGCTGCACGGCTACACGAAACGACTACATGTCAAACAACGAGCGAGATCCGTTTCGTTTTAAAGCTCGACATCCTCTAAATCTTAGCTAGGTACAGCTAACGAACCGGTGTTACGGTGTAACAGGCGACCGTGTTAACCGGCGACTGGAAGAGAACACGGAAGCTAGCCGTGCTCGTGAATGCCGCGTTGTGTATATTGTTACATCATATACACGATGTATATGAGCAGGGGTTGACACTGTATTGAAAAACTAATATTATTATTTTCTTTTTTTAATTGTCGTAACCAAGAAAACGACGTTCATTCGGCTGGAAGTCTCCGGTTAACACGGTCGCCTGATAGACCGTAACACCGGCTCAAATGTAACTGGCCTTTTTCAAGGGGAAGCGAAATTATTATTATTTAAACTATTGCATTAAATATTGCAGTAGCGCCGGCACTCACCAGTTTATTATGGTACTTAATTATTGTATAAATTATGGTACTTGCATATAGTGTTAAGTCGAAGTACACGAGTACCAGCATCAAAGGTAAAAGTACCAATTATGCACAATGGCACACTTCAGAATCATATATCATTAGATTATACTTATTAAAATGCTTTAAAGTGTTCATCACTTCCATGTTGCAGCTGGTAAAGGGATATTTATGTACTTTATATTCTGCTCGGTAGATTAACCTCTAATGTATTCGCTAGGTTTATGTGTTTTTTCAATGTAGTGAAACTATAAAGTAGAAAACAATGTAAATACACGTGTGGCAGACTTGTACAGTTATTAAATAAACGTACCTGGCTGCGTTCCACCACCGCAATACTTTGGACTATTTTCCAAACAATATTCATAAAGGAATTTTCAACTTTTCGGCTTCATTTATTACCGTACAGCGTAACAATTTAAATAATAAGATTAATCACAACGGACGTCCTCTTTGAGTTCTGCTTCTCTCAAAGTGACATCAAGTATTTAAAGTGTTAAGTCAGTATTTGTCTTGTTCTCAGGCTCCCTTCAGGTTTTTGCTCCTGTAAAAAAAAGAGAATTATATTTTTAAAACACACAAATAAAAATTAGAAGATATTCAGCGTACGACAATACAAGAAAAAGTATTAAAAATGTAAAGTATCAAACAGTGGTGATACGAATGAATACTCTGCACTATAGATGTATAATATCAGATAGATATGTAAACAGGAAGTAGAATAAAGGTAAAGTGTACCAGTGATGAGCTCAAGGGTTCAGCAGTCATGTGACCTGCAGGGTTTTATAGTATTATTGTAGTTCTCGTGCAGACAGCTGTGGGTGGAGAAGTCATTATACCCCCCCCCCCCCCCCCCCCCCCCCCCCCCTCCACCTACAGATCTGAAGCTCCACCTGCAGAGCACCGACTATGGCAGCTTCCTGGCCAACGAGGCGTCTCCACTCACCGTCTCCGTCATCGACGACAAGCTGAAGGAGAAGATGGTGGTGGAGTTCCGCCACATGAGGAACCAGTCGTACGAGCCGCTGGCCAGCTTCATGGACTTCATCACGTAAGGAACGCGGCTCCTCGAGCCTCCAAAACATTCTCTCGTGGCGATTTTTAAAGAGGCGCAGCGAATGTGTATTCTCATATTTTATTCAGTTGTGAGCTGCTCCAACTCGTCATTTACCTGAGTGACGTTTTGCACGAGGACTTCAAGGTGTTATTGTCTTCTGCTCCATTGCATCTTGTTAAATAATGTCCTGCACGTTGAATACATTTCCCCCAAAATTCAGCCCGAGGGGATGGACACACGGCGTTCCTACACAACAACCTGAGACCGCCGATGTGGACGAATTAAAGTCGTTACTGACGACGGCTTTATGAAACATGCACGTTCCCAGTTGGTTTTTAGTTTTATAATCCATAAGAATGATTATTCAGTCACCTTTTTTATTTTCTTTGTTATCTTGTGCTACTACACCTGCAAGCAGAAACTCAGTGCTGCATTCAAGTGTGCTCCGACATCTGAGAACTGTTGCTGTAAAGAAAGTTCTGACGTTGGAGAAATAAATAAAAAAGAAGACGTAAGCAAACGTAAACGCCGTTTAATGGTTTGTGTCTCGGGTTGAAATAAATGCCGATGTCCAGTTGTCCTTGAGTGTCCTTGAATGCACCAGCAGGGACACTTTTCCAAGTGGTTCCTGCCTGTGAATCCATTACAATGACACTGAAATAAAAGGTGACGACGGGTTTCGTAGTGATAAAAGCTCACATTGTGATTAAAAGTGTTACTAAAATGTACCGGATGTAACTGTTTATTTAAGTTTAAAGCGTGTCTGAGCGTCTCCGCCCGCCTCGTGTCTCCAGCTACAGCTACATGATCGACAACGTCATCCTGCTGATCACCGGCACCCTGCACCAGCGGGCCATCGCCGAGCTGGTGCCCAAGTGCCACCCGCTGGGCAGCTTCGAGCAGATGGAGGCGGTGAACATCGCCCAGACCCCCGCCGAGCTTTACAACGCCATCCTGGTGGACACGCCCCTGGGTGTGTAACCCCCGTTTAAAGGGGCGGGTCCGTCCGCCCGCGCTGATGTTTTTAATCAAAACGGAGGTGCTCTTTTAGACGCTTGGAAATATCTAAAAAGGGTTTGAAGCTTATGTTTAAAAAAAAAAAAAAAAGATCTGTTTCTGTGAGTCTGGTGACTTGAGCACGTGAGCTGTGTGGGTTGTAATACCTCCTGCAGGACAGCAGGGGGAGCCAGAGACGTCCCGTTTCTAAACGTGAATCTTTCTTCTCTTTCCAGCTGCGTTCTTCCAGGACTGCATATCTGAGCAGGACTTGGACGAGATGAACATCGAAATCATTCGTAACACACTTTACAAGGTAAAGCGCCTCATAGTTCTGATCGTACTTATTCATGGGAGTGCTTAAAGAAAGAGGAGAACAGGCAGAACATTTACAATTATTAGAGATCTAAAGATAAAAGATTGAAATTATGTTGGTGATTATTGACAGTTTTGACGCTATGAATAAAGATCCATTTAACTGAGCTGCTGTCTCCTCTCAGGCGTACCTGGAGGCGTTCTACAAGTTCTGCTCCAACCTCGGAGGAACCACGGCCGACACCATGTGTCCCATTCTGGAGGTAATCCATAAAAGATGATCACTTGGCTGCAAATGCATTTTAAAGATTTTAGAACTTTATTTATTCGCTACATACAAGAATATTAGAGCGATGTTGGTTTATTCCGTGAAAACAATAAGTAACAAGAGTATTAAAAAAGGAAAAATTTGAATTTCTTTAATAATTTCTTTGACAAAAATGGTCAAACACCGAAAATCTCTATATTCAACATTTGGGTGAAGTGTCCACGAGTGTTGACGGCTCCACCTGCTGGTTGTATTGAGATCCAACTACTTCCATCCTCCTCCTCTCTCTCTCCTCCTCTGCTCTCTCCTCTCCTCTCTCCTCTCTCCTGTCCTCTCTCCTACCTCCTCTCCTCTCCTCTCCTCTGCTCTCTCCTCTCCTCTCCTCTGCTCTCTCCTCTCCTCTGTCCTCTCTCCTACCTCCTCTCCTCTCCTCTCCTCTCCTCTGCTCTCTCCTCTCTCCTCCTCTGCTCTCTCCTCTCCTCTCCTCTCTCCTCTCTCCTTTCCTCTCCTCTGTCCTCTCTCCTACCTCCTCTCCTCTCCTCTCCTCTCCTCTGCTCTCTCCTCTCCTCTCCTCTCCTCTGCTCTCCTCTCCTCTCCTCTGCTCTCTCCTCTCCTCTCCTCTCCTCTGTCCTCTCTCCTACCTCCTCTCCTCCTCTCCTACCTCCTCTCTCCTCTCTGAATCGTGGTCACATGACTGCTGGTCTCACTTATATCACAATCTTAAGCTTAAAACTTCTGTTGCTTTTTCCGATGGAAGAGTTGGTCACGCGATGTGTTCGAGGACCGTGGGAAAGATGAAACTCTGACGATAATTAAGGGTTCTGGGGTTCAGAGGGTTAACCTGCACTTCCTCCCGTCTCCGCTGCAGTTCGAGGCCGACAGGAGAGCCTTCATCATCACCATCAACTCGTTCGGCACCGAGCTGTCCAAGGAGGACCGCGCCAAGCTCTTCCCCCACTGCGGCAAGCTTTACCCAGAAGGCCTCGCTCAGCTGGCGCGGGCCGACGACTACGAGCAGGTCAAGATCGTCGCCGACTTCTACCCGGTGAGTTCAGAGCCCGCTGACGGACTTCCTCCATCACATCTCACGACATCACTCACTGTCCCGGTATTCTGTCTGCAGGAGTACAAGCTGCTGTTTGAGGGAGCCGGCAGCAACCCGGGAGACAAAACCCTGGAGGACCGTTTCTTTGAGCACGAGGTGACACACACACACACACACAAGCTATATTGTATAAATTAATTGCAATAAGCAAATGGAGTGCGGCGTTGTGGTGTTTGCCCCCTCCTCCTCCTCTTCATCCTCCTCTTCCTCCTCCTCCTGCAGGTGAAGCTGAACAAGCTGTCCTTCCTCAACCAGTTCCACTTCAGCGTCTTCTACGCGTACGTGAAGCTGAAGGAGCAGGAGTGCAGGAACATCGTGTGGATCGCCGAGTGCATCGCCCAGCGGCACCGCGCCAAGATCGACAACTACATCCCCATCTTCTGAGCCTCCTCCTCCTCCTCCTCCTCCCGTCGTCATTTCATTCGTGGTCAACGTTCTGACGGTTCGATGCTGCACCTTCTGCGTTCTTCACTCTCGGGCGTTGATTGATTTTTGAGTTGCGTTCAGGCTCTTTAAGAAAACACAGTTTTTCAGATGTCGCTGCTCGTTCCAATTTCGCTTTGACTTCCAAACGCTCCGATGGTCTAAACTCTGACGCTCGCTGCTGTTGTTGTTGTTGTTGTTGTGTTTACGGCGCGTCTTGTTTACACGTCGGCTGACAAAACACAAGAATTTGCAAATTTACTTGCAAATCTACACTTTTATTTATTTTACTCCCGGTGCAGCAAACTACCGCCATCTTGTTATTTTGAGATCATGTCAATCTTAAAGCTGCCGGACGACTTTTCTTCTTCTTTATTTTTTTTGGGGAGAGATTTATCGCCGACGAGACTCAGTAAAAAAATATATTAAAAAATTGCCCAAAATAATAAACCGCAGAACTTCAGCCATGAAAACATTCCTCTGCTCTTCAGGTGTATTTATTTCTGTTTCCTCCGGTTTGTCAGCATGTGCTCATTACTGCCCCTCCCCCCTCCAAGTTTATGTAAATGAGGTGAAATCTTGTGAGTAAACGACTAAATGTTTAAACTATACAAAGATATATAGATATTTAAAGATGAATATGATTTTGTTTTCTCATGCTGTAAAAAAATGAAGAAATATTTGATTAGTTTTTCTGTTTCTTACTCGTGGGACGTGTTCTGTAAACGTGAAAACAAATAAACAGACTAAACAAACAAAAGGCTTCTTTCATTCATGAGATGTTTTGATTATAAGTTTTAGTTCTGAAATGACAACGAAGACTAAAGGAGGAGAGAGGGAGGAGGGAGAGGGAGAGAGAGAGGGAGGAGAGGGAGGGAGGAGGGAGAGGGAGAGGAGAGAGGGAGGAGGGAGAGGGAGAGAGAGAGGGAGGAGAGGGAGGGAGGGAGAAGGAGGAGGGAGAGAGAGGGAGGAGAGGAGAGAGAGAGGGAGGAGAGCGAGAGGGAGGGAGAAGGAGGAGAGAGGGAAGAGAGGAGAGAGGGGAGAGGGAGGGAAAAGGAGGAGTGAGGGAAGAGAGAGAGGGAGGAGGGAGAGGAGAGGGGAGAGAGAGGGAGGAGAGAGAGAGGAGAGAGGGAAGGGAGGAGAGAGGGAGGAGGGAGGGAGAGGGAGGGAGAAGGAGAGAGGGAGGGAGAAGGAGAGAGGGAAGAGAGGAGAGAGGAGAGGGAGGGAGAGGGAGGGAAAAGGAGGAGAGAGGGAAGAGAAAGGAGGGAGGGAGAGAGAGGGAGGAGGGAGAGGAGAGGGAAGAGAGGAGGGAGGAGAGAGAGGGAGGAGGGAGGAAGGAGGAGAGAGGGAGGAGGAGAGAGGGAAGTGAGGAGGGAGGAGAGAGGGAGGGAGGGAAAAGGAGGAGAGAGGGAAGAGAAAGGAGGGAGGGAGAGCGAGAGAGAGGGAGGAGGGAGAGGAGAGAGGGAGGAGGGAGGAAGGAGGAGAGAGGAAGGAGGGGGGGAGAGAGAGGGAGGGGAGAGAGAGAGGGGGGAGAGAGGAAGGAGGGGGGAGAGAGAGGAGGGAGAGAGAGAGAGAGGAGAGAGAGGAGAGGGAAGAGAGGAGGGAGGAGAGAGAGGGAGGAGGGAGGAAGGAGGAGAGAGGGAGGAGGAGAGAGGAAGGAGGAGAGAGGAAGGAGGAGAGGGAGGAGGAGAGAGGGAAGAGAGGGAGGAGGGAGAGAGGAAGGAGGGGGGAGAGAGAGGGAGGGGAGAGAGAGAGAATCAACCTGGATTTGATGTTGGAGGTCAAAGGTCACTGAATGAACTGTGACCATTTCACACAAACGTCTCAGGATGAAATGATGAAGAGTTGGTTCTGGTGATACGACCTCGAGGTCACGGGGCGATAAACCCCGTTCCATTTATCTGTGCCGGGCCTGATCGGGTCCATCGTGACCCGGTCCCGGTCCCGGTCCCGGTCCCGGTCCCGGTCCCGGTCCCGGTCTGAGACCAGATCCATTTCATCCATCAGTCGGTCCAAACTGCAGGACCATTGTTGCGCAACGTGTCTCTGATTGCGCCTTATTGGCTCAGCTGATCTCTTAATTGGGACCAATCAGCTCCAGCTGTGCTAACAGCTGTCTGCAGGCTTTGAGGCAGTCGGAGAGCCTCCCAGGACCCAGGACCCAGGACCCAGGACCATGAGCTTCAGGCTGAAGACCAGAGCGGGCCTCTCGGACCTGCACTGCTCCGTGGGGCTGACGGACTGGGACATGGACAAGGAGCTGAAACTGGCCACCACCACAGACCAGTTCTACCACGGTGAGGCTTATTATTATTATTATTAATAATAATGTCCTTATGGGAGGATTAGCTTTCAGTGTGTGTGTGTGTGTGTGTGTCAGATGACAAGCTGAGTGACCCCTACGTGGTCCAGAGGTCAGCTCGAGCCTCCAGAAGGAAAGAGGACTTCATGTGGTACGATAAGGCTTCAGGTGAGCTGGTTCTGGATATTAATACCTTTTTATTAAAGCTCCTGCTGACCGCTCCCTTCAGACAGCTTCGTGAGGCCCAACCTGTGGCTGCTGGTGAACCCGAGCATCGCCTGCCCGCTGCGCTACGGAGAACCCTCGGCCGGCCCGCGGAGGGCCTGCGACCCGGCTGAGGGGGTCCAACCGGCCCGGCTGAGCCCCGCGGAGACCCAGGTGTCCGGCCTCCACGGGGCTCCTCTGGGGGGGGAGCGGCTGCAGCCCGAGTACACGGTACGGCCCCCTGCTGCTGCTGCTGCTGCTGTTGTTGTTGTTGTTGTTGTGGTGCAACCTGTCTTAAAGGTTCCCTGTGGAGGTTTAGCCCTCTAGTACCGTTATGGCATTAATAACTTCCTCTAGGACCGTGGTCCTGAAACCTGGTCTGAGGGGTGTACCCCTGAACCAGGACCAGTCCTGTTCAGTTGCCTCACTCAAAATAATTTAAAAGACGAGATCATCAAATTCACAGGATTGATTTACGTCATCAGGGAAATCACAATTTAATTCACTGGAGACGTCAGTCACATCGACAGCTCTTTGGTCCCGCCTCCCTTCAGGTGCTTTGGTCTGATTGGCTATGAGGCACAGGGGGAGGGGCTTGTTACCATTTAAAAATGTTTTTGGGGCTTTTAGATCACGAAGGAAGACGTCTCGTGTCGACCAGCGAAGAACAGACGGAAGGGAAGAACCCCGACTTCCCGGGTGAGACTCTGGTCCGGTTCCTCCGGTTCCTCCGGTTCCTCTATGATGGCCTGTCTCAAAGGCCTTAAACTATTTAATTACTTTATATTACAAAGTTATCGGCTTTTATATGTTCTCTTTTCCTGGTTTGAAGAGGGATGTGACCAACTCTCTAAAGACCTGATGGTGACGTAGTCCTGGTCCTCTAGAGACCTCAGTGTAGTCCTGGTTCTTTTAGAGACCTCAGTGTAGTCCTGGTCCTCTAGAGACCTCAGTGTAGTCCTGGTCCTCTACAGACCTAAGTGTAGTCCTGGTCCTCTAGAGACCTCAGTGTAGTCCTGGTTCTTTTAGAGACCTCAGTGTAGTCCTGGTCCTCTAGAGACCTCAGTGTAGTCCTGGTTCTTTTAGAGACCTCAGTGTAGTCCTGGTCCTCTAGAGACCTCAGTGTAGTCCTGGTCCTCTAGAGACCTCAGTGTAGTCCTGGTCCTCTACAGACCTCAGTGTAGTCCTGGTCCTCTAGAGACCTCAGTGTAGTCCTGGTCCTCTAGAGACCTCAGTGTAGTCCTGGTCCTCTAGAGACCTCAGTGTAGTCCTGGTTCTTTTAGAGACCTCAGTGTAGTCCTGGTCCTCTAGAGACCTCAGTGTAGTCCTGGTTCTTTTAGAGACCTCAGTGTAGTCCTGGTCCTCTAGAGACCTCAGTGTAGTCCTGGTCCTCTAGAGACCTCAGTGTAGTCCTGGTCCTCTAGAGACCTCAGTGTAGTCCTGGTCCTCTACAGACCTCAGTGTAGTCCTGGTCCTCTAGAGACCTCAGTGTAGTCCTGGTCCTCTAGAGACCTCAGTGTAGTCCTGGTCCTCTAGAGACCTCAGTGTAGTCCTGGTCCTCTAGAGACCTCAGTGTAGTCCTGGTCCTCTACAGACCTCAGTGTAGTCCTGGTCCTCTAGAGACCTCAGTGTAGTCCTGGTCCTCTAGAGACCTCAGTGTAGTCCTGGTTCTTTTAGAGACCTCAGTGTAGTCCTGGTTCTTTTAGAGACCTCAGTGTAGTCCTGGTCCTCTAGAGACCTCAGTGTAGTCCTGGTCCTCTAGAGACCTCAGTGTAGTCCTGGTCCTCTACAGACCTCAGTGTAGTCCTGGTCCTCTAGAGACCTCAGTGTAGTCCTGGTCCTCTACAGACCTCAGTGTAGTCCTGGTCCTCTAGAGACCTCAGTGTAGTCCTGGTCCTCTACAGACCTCAGTGTAGTCCTGGTCCTCTAGAGACCTCAGTGTAGTCCTGGTCCTCTACAGACCTCAGTGTAGTCCTGGTTCTTTTAGAGACCTCAGTGTAGTCCTGGTCCTCTAGAGTCCTCAGTGTAGTCCTGGTCCTCTAGAGACCTCAGTGTAGTCCTGGTCCTCTACAGACCTCAGTGTAGTCCTGGTCCTCTAGAGACCTCAGTGTAGTCCTGGTCCTCTAGAGACCTCAGTGTAGTCCTGGTCCTCTAGAGACCTCAGTGTAGTCCTGGTCCTCTAGAGACCTCAGTGTAGTCCTGGTTCTTTTAGAGACCTCAGTGTAGTCCTGGTCCTCTAGAGACCTCAGTGTAGTCCTGGTCCTCTAGAGACCTCAGTGTAGTCCTGGTCCTCTACAGACCTCAGTGTAGTCCTGGTCCTCTAGAGACCTCAGTGTAGTCCTGGTCCTCTAGAGACCTCAGTGTAGTCCTGGTCCTTTTAGAGACCTTAGTGTGGTCCTGGTCCTCTAGAGACCTCAGTGTAGTCCTGGTCCTCTAGAGACCTCAGTGTAGTCCTGGTCCTCTAGAGACCTCAGTGTAGTCCTGGTTCTTTTAGAGACCTCAGTGTAGTCCTGGTCCTCTAGAGACCTCAGTGTAGTCCTGGTCCTCTAGAGACCTCAGTGTAGTCCTGGTCCTCTACAGACCTCAGTGTAGTCCTGGTCCTCTAGAGACCTCAGTGTAGTCCTGGTCCTTTTAGAGACCTTAGTGTGGTCCTGGTCCTCTAGAGACCTCAGTGTAGTCCTGGTCCTTTTAGAGACCTCAGTGTAGTCCTGGTCCTTTTAGAGACCTCAGTGTAGTCCTGGTCCTCTACAGACCTCAGTGTAGTCCTGGTCCTCTACAGACCTCAGTGTAGTCCTGGTCCTCTATATAGCAGAGCTCCTCCTCTCTGGGAGCCGACACCACGGTGCTGGAGACCCAGGACCGATTGCTTGGCCGCTGGAGGGAAGGGGGGCACGGGAGAACCAGAACCAGGACTGAGGGGCAGACTGTCAGACCTGTTGCAGTAAAATTATGTTTTCTAAAGGAACCCTGGTGCTCAGAGACACTCTTTAGTCCACAGGGGGCACCAGAACCAACACTACCACTTTAGTCCACAGGGGGCACCAGAACCAACACTACCACTTTAGTCCACAGGGGGCACCAGAACCAACACTACCACTTTAGTCCACAGGGGGCACCAGAACCATCACTACCACTTTAGTCCACAGGGGGCGTCAGAACCATCACTACCACTTTAGTCCACAGGGGGCACCAGAACCATCACTACCACTTTAGTCCACAGGGGGCACCAGAACCAACACTACCACTTTAGTCCACAGGGGGCACCAGAACCAACACTACCACTTTAGTCCACAGGGGGCACCAGAACCACCACTACCACTTTAGTCCACAGGGGGCACCAGAACCAACATTACCACTTTAGTCCACAGGGGGCACCAGAACCACCACTACCACTTTAGTCCACAGGGGGCGTCAGAACCATCACTACCACTTTAGTCCACAGGGGGCACCAGAACCAACACTACCACTTTAGTCCACAGGGGGCACCAGAACCAACACTACCACTTTAGTCCACAGGGGGCGGCAGAACCATCACTACCACTTTAGTCCACAGGGGGCACCAGAACCAACACTACCACTTTAGTCCACAGGGGGCACCAGAACCATCACTACCACTTTAGTCCACAGGGGGCGTCAGAACCATCACTACCACTTTAGTCCACAGGGGGCGTCAGAACCATCACTACCACTTTAGTCCACTGGGGGCACCAGAACCACCACTACCACTTTAGTCCACAGGGGGCACCAGAACCAACACTACCACTTTAGTCCACAGGGGGCACCAGAACCATCACTACCACTTTAGTCCACAGGGGGCACCAGAACCAACACTACCACTTTAGTCCACAGGGGGCGTCAGAACCAACACTACCACTTTAGTCCACAGGGGGCACCAGAACCAACACTACCACTGTAGTCCACAGGGGGCACCAGAACCACAACCAGGGGAAAGTTCCTCGTAGGATCTTTTTTAATTTAGGTTTTTGCTTATTTAGTTCTCAATAAGATCTTTTATAAATGTATACTTTGTTCTGTGAAATGTTTAAAAGGAGCACCGTATGAATAATTAAATGTGTGTCTGCTTCCAGGACAATAAGACCCTGAAGCCAGGGTCCTGGCCTCGTCCCCCTGTGAACTACTGCTTCCTCATCGCCTTGGCGCTGAAGAGCAGCCTCACCGGGAGCCTCAAAGTGCAGCAGATTTACAACTTCACCAGGTGAGCGCTCTGACGGTCCGAATGCAGTCGACCGGTTCATGTGACCCCACTGTAATAACCTGCGATGCCCCCCCCCACAGAGAGCACTTCCCCTTCTTCCAGACCGCCCCAGACGGCTGGAAGAACACCATCCGACACAACCTGTGCTTCAACAGCAGCTTCCGGAAGACCTGCAACCAGCTGTGCCGGGACGGCAAGAGGAAGTCGTGCTTCTGGCACCTGACGCTGGACGGCCACCGGCGGCTGAAGGACGAGGTGCGCTCGCTGGCCGGGGAGGCGTCCACGCTGCTGGAGAGGAGCATGGCCCGGCCAGGTGAGCAGCACACCTGCTGCTTTTGATCATGAATATTCATATCTCGTATATGTTTAATACTCTGTTTTCTTTCTTGTTTTCAGATGTGATTCAGAGTTTATTTGCTCTGTGACTGCGGCTGTAAAAAAGGAATCGATGTGTAATTAAACTTGACGTGCCGAATATTACTTGTGTTAATTTATGATTTTGTTTTGATTTGCTCACTAAAATATGGATGCAAAATGTCATCAGTGACATTTAAACATCCCTTAAATGTGATTTATTAGATGTTGGAATTATTATTATTATTTTTTTTTTGTTTCCAAGAATTTAAACAATGTTTCATCAAACCTGAATTTGAATTCCTTTGAAAATAAATAAAATGTGTTTATGCTATAAAGCTGTTGGTTTTATTTTAGACACAAACTACTTGAACTGGGCTAAAATTAGCATAAGATTAATATTAAGGGACCTTTGTTGCCTGGGTTACCTGTCTCATAAATTGCTAGAGTTATGAAATATATATATATATATATATATATATATATATATATATATATATATATATCATTTACCAGCTGACGTATCTGCATTAAGCGAGTTATGAGATCTGCCTGGCTTCAGGGTGATAATGAATAAAAGATTGTGACTTCTATCCAGTAAAACCTCTTTTTTTAATTTATTGTCATACAAACATATTTGATGTGCTTTTAAACCAATGTTGGTTGAGGACGTGTGAACGTTGAGGGATTTGGAGTCACGCGAGGGCGCTCCCATGATGCAGCTGGGTTTCTGTGTTGTTTTTGTTTGTTTCGTCTGCTGTTCTGGAACAAAAACATATTCATATCTTTTTCCTGTCTAGGTAAATCTCTCTCTTCATTTGCCAACAGTCAAATGCTTTGTGGAGCTGCGACGCAGCAGATGGTTGATTTAAGTGTCCGCCAGTCAAATGACGGCCGGACAGATATTCAGCTGCATGTTGGGGGATTCTCAGTGAGCGCCAGGAGGCCCCGAGACGAGCACCGGGACGGGTAACGGCACACGGACGCACCTTCAGGGTCTTTAAGGGTCTTTTTATGGGTCTTTAAAGGTCTTTTTATAGGTCTTTAAGGGTATTTTTATGGGTCTTTAAAGGTCTTTTTAAGGGTCTTTTTATAGGTCTTTTAAATGTCTTTTTATGGGTCTTTAAAGGTCTTTTTAAGGGTCTTTTTATAGATCTTTTAAATGTCTTTTTTAAGGATCTTTAAGGGTCTTTTTATAGCTCTTTTAAATGTCATTTATAGCTCTTTAAAGGTATTTTTTAAGGATCTTTTAAGGGTCTTTTTATAGGTCTTTTAAATGTCTTTTTATGGGTCTTTTTAAAGGTATTTTTTAAGGATCTTTAAGGGTCTCTTTAAGGCAGATTTAGCACAACATTCCCAAATATGCTTCCGTATTTAATCCGAGACGTGCTAAAACCATCTTTATGGTCCAGATTCCTCACGATGATGATGACGAAGAGCGGCTTCTCCAGACCCTTCCTCCTCCTCCTCCTTTTCCTCTGCGGTGCCGCGCCTGGTCTGGGATCAGTGGTGGTTAAACAGTACTCGTACTTCCAGGCTCATCACACCTGGCACGAAGCTCAGCGCTTCTGCAGCAGGTGAGAATCTGTAGATTATATAAAAAGAGCCTTATTTATAATAAGTTCATATGTAACAATTTAAGATGTGGATAAGAAAAATAAGCTTATGTATGTGTGAGCCTTTTTTTAACATATAAACAAATGTGGAATCAAATAAAGGTAATTTAAAATACAGAATATCTTATTAAAGGTCACGTTGCGTCTTAAGCTGTTTTAATTATCTTTTATATATATATATATATATATATATATATATATATATATATATATATATTTTTAGCTTTACTTCCACGGACTTGGCCACCATCGACAAGAAGTTGGATGTAGGCCAGTTACACCTGGATGCTTACCGGGCCTGGATCGGCCTCCACAAAGTCACCTATCCAGGCTCACCTGCCGACTGGGAGTGGAAGGATGGTCAATGCCTCAATGACCCCAACTGGGCGGAGGAGCCCCTCCAGAGCCACGGCTGCGCCTCCGTCTTATACAACCACGACAAGTAATGTCTCATTGGTCCTGAAAATACATGTTGCTCCTCTTACCAAAACTATTTGGTTATAGAAATGAAACTACAGGTACGAGGACAAATATTGTTGATTTTTAGAGTAAACTGCCCCCGAATATAACAATGGAAAAGAAAAACACAAGTTTGTTTTTGCATTTTTTTAAATCTAAATATTCTGATTGCCTGACTCTAAAGGAGATACTTGACATTTGTTTAAAATATAAAAATTTAAAAATTAAATAGTTCTAATGCTGCAAATGGTGTTTGTCTAATTTCATGTGTTTTCTTAATTTGCAGCACATAGGAGGGCAAAATTATTCAGATTATGGTCAGCAGTAGTGCAAATGTATTGTTATTTGTAATATACAACTCTTCCTTTTTCGTAAACTGTGTTTAATATTTCTCTCGACAGGTATTACGGCACCAATTGTGAAGGCTATTTCTTCTTCTTCTGCAACAAGAACTCATTCGTACCGCAGTCGAAGACGTGGGCCGAAGCCCAGGGACACTGCAAGGGTCACAACACCGATCTGGCCATTTTACCAGGCGGCCAAGACGTCACCGACGCCGTCATAAAGCAGGACTTTCCGGTCTGGATCGGAGTCCGCCGAGAAGGTAAAGACCAACGACTCCTAAGCATTCAGTCCAGAAACTCCTTCATTGGTGACCATCTCAAGTTAAACCCCCATTACCCAACCGCCAATAAACCAAACTAATCCCGCAAAGATTCTGTAAACCACAAGACGTGAACCCCAAATGCATTTCATGTTTCCAGTGGTTGGTTTTAGGCATCAAAACTCCAATAGTCTCCCACGCCTTACTGGTCTCGATGGTCTCGGCTCAAGTGGTTTCTGGCCTTCATTTTCGACACACTGTTGCCAGTATTACAGATTGTTTCTGTCCACTTCTTGATCACTTTACAAAGACAGAGGGGGAACATTGAGGTGGAGCTCCGGGTTCTTGGAGTACGGAAAATGGGCTTTAGGAGAGCCGGGTAACCTGGGGGGCGACTGCGTCTCCATCTCCTCCACGGACAAAGAGATGTCGACCCAAATGTGCTCCGCCCGGTTCCCCGTCGTCTGCCGCTGGGACAACCTGGTCCTGGTGAAGGAGAACAAGACGTGGGAGGAGGCCCTGGAGCACTGCCGGCTCCTCGACTCGGACCGCTACCACGACCTGGTGAGCGTGCAGCCGGGGGACGACCACGGATACATGACGGAGAAGGTGGAGCAGGCCGACACGCAGGAGGTGGGCTACGACCGAGGACTACCCATAGAGATCACATGAAACTTCACCACTTCATCACTCACATGAAGAGGAGTTATAGGGTCAAAACATGACCTCATAGACATCACATGAAACTTCACCACTTCATCACTCACATGAAGAGGAGTTATAGGGTCAAAACATGACCTCATAGACATCACATGAAACTTCACCACTTCATCACTCACATTAAGAGTTATTGTGTTATAGAGTCAAAACATGACCTCATAGACATCACATGAAACTTCACCACTTCATCACTCACATTAAGAGTTATTGTGTCATAGGGTCAAAACATGACCTCATAGAGATCACATGAAACTTCACCACTTCATCTCTCACATGAAGAGGAGTTATTGTGTTATAGGCTCTTGGAATGTGCAAATATTAAAGTTCAGAAGGTTATAATTCAGGTTGAAGTCCCGTCGACGGTTTTATAACGATGGAAGTTTTTTGGTGGAAGAGATGCTCCTTGGAGGTTCACGAGTCGCTTCCCTCTCCTCAGGTGTGGACGGGCCTCCGCTTCCTGGCCGGTGAATGGCGGTGGGTGAACGCGGCGGCCATGTTGTACCCCGACCTGCCGACCTGCCCCCCCGTGCGGCAGCGCTGCGGAGCTTTGTCCAAGGACGACTGGAACGGCCTGCTGCCCGCGGACTGCGCCGAGAAAAGGAACTTCCTGTGTTACAACAGGGACTGAGCGTGGGGGGGGGGGGGGGGGGGGGGGGGTCGTGTTCAGGTGGGGGATTACATGAGTGTGTGGGGTTCGAATACGCTAACGGATTACGTATCCTACTCAGGAAAAACTTGAATTTCTTCTTTCTGTACACTTTGACGTAGACGTGAGTCAGCTCAGTAAAAGTAAGTCATTAGTCTGTGATGAAGTCTCTTTGTGTATCTTTTAAAGGAGCAATATACACATTTTAACATCAACATATCATCAGACAGTTATTGCTACACTAAGCCTAAAGATGTAGAGGAGTAACTTCTACCTGAGCGGAGGAGGAAGTCTCTCGCCATCTTTTTAAATTCTATTCAGAGCTTCTCTCTGATTTGTTGACACAGCCAGCCGGCCCTGTGTGTAGCTAGCTCACTGGTTAGCTCACTGGTTAGCTCACTGGTTAGCTCATGGTTAGCTCACTGGTTAGCTCACTGGTTAGCTCACTGGTTAGCTCATGGTTAGCTCACTGGTTAGCTCACTGGTTAGCTCACTGGTTAGCTCACTGGTTAGCTCATGGTTAGCTCACTGGTTAGCTCACTGGTTAGCTCACTGGTTAGCTCACTGGTTAGCCGATGGTGCAATCCACGACTGAAATACTTTATTTTCAAAATGTTAAAAGATTTTTTACGAAGTGGATTTTTCAGTAAATGTTGTTTTACCGCAGAGCAAAGAGACCCATTATATGGTTAAAGGATTTGTTCACCCACACGAGTGGAAAATGTAATTTAATTATTTATTCATTAATTTATTTATGTCCTCGGTGCATTGTTCTTACAGTTGAGCAAAGCGGAGGTGATTTACCGTTCATGGAGACAGGCTGATCCAAAATCTTCATGTTGTAATGGAAACAATCACGGGCGCTGATTATCTCACTCTCTCACACACACACACACACACACACACACACACACACACACACACACACACACACACGCACACTTGTATAAGCCCTGA
Organism: Cyclopterus lumpus; assembly: GCF_009769545.1. Classification (NCBI taxonomy): domain Eukaryota; kingdom Metazoa; phylum Chordata; class Actinopteri; order Perciformes; family Cyclopteridae; genus Cyclopterus; species Cyclopterus lumpus. The sequence continues at coordinate 28,511,713 of NC_046968.1, forward strand.
AGTGAGGACCACACTTTCTGCTGTACTTAGACAAAAATGAATGCTGCATTTGAGCATTAGGAGGCTCCCTGACTCCAGTTCCCACCTCAGATTCTTTAATAAAACAAATAAATAATATATATTTGTAATCAGTTTATAATAGAATAGTTTACCTACCTTCTCTCTTTAGCCTGCAGTAATTATGTTTTGTGTGATTATGTAATAATAAATAGGTCTGGATGCTTTAAAAAGAGTGACCATGTTGTGACCATTGATTAGACTGCTGCATAAAGATACGGATGCTTAAACAGTATAATTATTGCTATACAAAATTAAACCATATTTAACATCATCGTACACCTTCCAACAAATATGCAATGAATACCGTCTCCTGAATTCAGAATTGGTTTATTTAAACAATAACTACTATAAAACAATAGGTCTTATCATGCATTCACACTGCATTAGAAAACGGACAAGTACACATTCACAAGAACCAGTCACATTTATTTATAACAAAACAATCCAACAAAACAAAGGCACTAAAACGCTGCGCACTCAAGAGCACGAGCCCTTCAAATATCAGAAGGTACGATATTAAGCAGTTCACTCCCCAAAAGTCCATCCTCCTCTTTGTTAACAACCCGTTCAGTGAAGCGGTTGTCCAGTGTATCGGTGGCTTCAGTCCCAGTAACAGCTTCAGTCTCATTAACAGCTCCAGTAACAGCTTCAGTCCCAGTAACAGCTCCAGTAACAGCTTCAGTCTCATTAACAGCTTCAGTCCCAGTAACAGCTCCAGTAACAGCTTCAGTCCCATTAACAGCTTCAGTCCCAGTAACAGCTCCAGTAACAGCTTCAGTCTCATTAACAGCTCCAGTAACAGCTTCAGTCTCATTAACAGCTCCAGTAACAGCTTCAGTCCCAGTAACAGCTTCAGTCCCAGTAACAGCTCCAGTAACAGCTTCAGTCTCATTAACAGCTCCAGTAACAGCTTCAGTCCCAGTAACAGCTCCAGTAACAGCTTCAGTCCCAGTAACAGCTCCAGTAACAGCTTCAGTCCCAGTAACAGCTCCAGTAACAGCTTCAGTCCCAGTAACAGCTCCAGTAACAGCTTCAGTCCCAGTAACAGCTTCAGTCCCAGTAACAGCTCCAGTAACAGCTTCAGTCCCAGAAACAGCTTCAGTCCCAGTAACAGCTTCAGTCCCATTAACAGCTTCAGTCCCAGTAACAGTCCCATTAACAGCTTCAGTCCCAGTAACAGTCCCATTAACAGCTTCAGTCCCAGTAACAACTTCAGTCCCATTAACAGCTTCAGTCCCAGTAACAGTCCCATTAACAGCTTCAGTCCCAGTAACAGCTTCGGTCCCAGTAACAGCTTCAGTCCCATTAACAGCTTCAGTCCCAGTAACAGCTTCGGTCCCAGTAACAGCTTCAGTCTCATTAACAGCTTCAGTCCCAGTAACAGTCCCATTAACAGCTTCAGTCCCAGTAACAACTTCAGTCCCATTAACAGCTTCAGTCCCAGTAACAGTCCCATTAACAGCTTCAGTCCCAGTAACAACTTCAGTCCCATTAACAGCTTCAGTCCCAGTAACAGTCCCATTAACAGCTTCAGTCCCAGTAACAGCTTCGGTCCCAGTAACAGCTTCAGTCTCATTAACAGCTTCAGTCCCAGTAACAGCTTCAGTCCCATTAACAGCTTCAGTCCCAGTAACAGCTTCAGTCCCATTAACAGCTTCAGTCCCATTAACAGCTTCAGTCCCAGTAACAGCTTCAGTCCCATTAACAGCTTCAGTCCCATTAACAGCTTCAGTCCCAGTAACAGTCCCATTAACAGCTTCAGTCCCAGTAACAGTCCCATTAACAGCTTCAGTCCCAGTAACAGTCCCATTAACAGCTTCAGTCCCAGTAACAGTCCCATTAACAGCTTCAGTCCCAGTAACAGCTTCAGTCCCAGTAACAGTTCCATTAACAGCTTCAGTCCCAGTAACAGTCCCATTAACAGCTTCAGTCCCAGTAACAGTCCCATTAACAGCTTCAGTCCCAGTAACAACTTCAGTCCCATTAACAGCTTCAGTCCCAGTAACAGTCCCATTAACAGCTTCAGTCCCAGTAACAGCTTCGGTCCCATTAACAGCTTCAGTCCCAGTAACAGCTTCAGTCCCATTAACAGCTTCAGTCCCATTAACAGCTTCAGTCCCAGTAACAGTCCCAGTAACAGCTTCAGTCCCAGTAACAGTCCCATTAACAGCTTCAGTCCCAGTAACAGTCCCATTAACAGCTTCAGTCCCAGTAACAGTCCCATTAACAGCTTCAGTCCCAGTAACAGTCCCATTAACAGCTTCAGTCCCAGTAACAACTTCAGTCCCATTAACAGCTTCAGTCCCAGTAACAGTCCCATTAACAGCTTCAGTCCCAGTAACAGCTTCAGTCTCATTAACAGCTTCAGTCCCAGTAACAGCTTCAGTCCCATTAACAGCTTCAGTCCCATTAACAGCTTCAGTCCCAGTAACAGTCCCAGTAACAGCTTCAGTCCCAGTAACAGTCCCATTAACAGCTTCAGTCCCAGTAACAGTCCCATTAACAGCTTCAGTCCCAGTAACAGCTTCAGTCCCAGTAACAGTCCCATTAACAGCTTCAGTCCCAGTAACAGTCCCATTAACAGCTTCAGTCCCAGTAACAGCTTCAGTCCCAGTAACAGTCCCATTAACAGCTTCAGTCCCAGTAACAGTCCCAGTAACAGCTTCAGTCCCAGTAACAGTCCCAGTAACAGCTTCAGTCCCAGTAACAGTCCCAGTAACAGCTTCAGTCCCAGTAACAGTCCCATTAACAGCTTCAGTCCCAGTAACAGTCCCAGTAACAGCTTCAGTCCCAGTAACAGTCCCATTAACAGCTTCAGTCCCAGTAACAGTCCCATTAACAGCTTCAGTCCCAGTAACAGTCCCATTAACAGCTTCAGTCCCAGTAACAGTCCCATTAACAGCTTCAGTCCCAGTAACAGTCCGTAACGTTGACGCAATACAATTAGCATTTAGCTAGCTGTGGGTTTGTTACGTTACCCGCTTTTCCTGAAACGTTTGAGTGTTCAGAAAGCTACAAGAAAAA
>NC_046968.1:28522296-28587296 GCF_009769545.1 Cyclopterus lumpus
TAGAATAATAAGGATATTAAAAGCTGTAATGGTATCGCAATAGAAATAGCAATGCAACTAGCAATAATAATGATAGTAGCAGAATGACCAGGGTCCAGATGAAACCAGGAGCGGCATCCAGATAAAACCAGGACCAGGGTCCAGATAAAACCAGGACCAGGGTCCAGATAAAACCAGGACCAGGGTCCAGATAAATCCCTTATCCATGTAAACCTTTGAGGGGAGAAAGCACAAAGACAGACAGAGCGAATCCTTCAGCGTCACGTTGTCTGTAAACTCTAAACTTTGGGAAAAAGTGTCGGAGTCCGCCGCCGTCGGTCAAACTGGGTTAAGTGCTGTGGGAGTGTTGCCGTGGCAACCGTTTTGTGGAGTGTTTGTGAGTGTTTCAAGCTCCAGAAGGATTTTTTTTTTTTTTTTTTTTTGGTGTGTGAGTGTGTGTGTGTGTGTGTAAATCAGTATTAGCTGGAAATGCCTGTGTGACCTCATGCTTGTGTGTGTGTGTGTGTGTGTGTGTGTGTGTGTGTGTGTGTGTGTGTGTGTGTGTGTGTGTGTGTGTGTGTGTGTGTGTGTGTGTGTGTGTGTGTGTGTGTGTGTTGGACCGATAGAAGGAGAGACTTTCTTTTCAAGAGGAAAGCTTCACTTCTGTCTTTGTGTGTTTTCAGAAGCAGAGAGTCTGAGTGTCTGAATCCTAAAACAAACAAACAAACAAACAAACAAACAGCTGGTGCCCGATCAGCTGGTCTCCTCCAGCGGCGGCTCCTGTTCCGATCTGCATATCTTATTCATAACCTGCCGAACAGAAACCAGATCCATTATTAGTCATTACTCGGCTGCCATGTGTTTGTTTTCATTTGTTTAATTTCATGGAGCCATAAAGAAAGAATGAAAAGCAATATTTTACTATTCCTATAAATGTTTAAAGTCAGAAGTCTCATTTAAATTACTTTAGTTAATTATTAAGAAATGCATTGTTGCAGATTTAGTTGATGTCAAATTTACCTAAAACTTTATTTTCATTCATAACAGTTTTTTTTATGAATTGTTGTATTAATCTTTTTATTGGTATTTATTATGTTTTTCCTTTTTATATTCTTTTTCTTTTTTATATTTTTACAATTTTCTTCTTTTTTTATTATTATATATATTCGTTGCTGTCTTAATCCTTATTAAGGGATTATCTATCTTATCAGAATCAGAATACTTTATCTTTATTATTGTGTAGTTGCTCTATATATATATATATATATATATGTATTAAGAAAGATAAGAAAAAATAGGAATAAAGAAAAATGTCAAATTAAATGTAATTGTTGCACATAATGATATATATAGTATAAATATAAAATATAAAAGCAGTATTAAAGAATATTATAACAAGCAGGCGTTTTTTAAATGTGTTAAAAACACTCATTGCCTCTCACAACATTAATATGTACAATACACATGCATAGAATATTGTCACTGATCCACTGTTATGATATCATCTTACCCCCCCCCCCCCCACCCCCCCGCCCCCCACCCATCCCCTCGGGCGAGTCACATGACCCCCGTTAGGGTGAGAGAAAGAGGGGGGGGCAGAACGCCTCAATGAAAACCACATGGAGGGAGGAGAGAGCTGCAACCAGAGAGAGAGAGAGACGAAGAAGAAGAAGAACAAGAGAGCAGCTGTAGGAAAGGTCTAAGCCTCCAGGACCAGGACCCAGGTCACACCCAAGACCAGATCCTGCACGCAGACCAGAGTCGGGACCACAGACCAGGAGCAGCCTAGTCCACCATGTCTGAGTCCATCAGAAGGAAAAGCTCCAGCAGGCAGCTCCTGCAGAACCTCATCAGGTGAGAGCCTTCAACGCACAGAAGACGTTTAACCGTTTACAGTCAAGTCGTCTTTTGGACTTTTTATATTGCATTTACTAATTAACAAATACAGTTACACACACATACATATGTATATGGTCAAGAATATATATATATATATATATATATATATATATATATATATATATATATATATATATATATTGTAAAAGTGAGAGGGACCGGTCTCCGTGCATTTTTGAGATTTTTTATTTATTTATTAATTAATCTTCTGCATCTGTCCGTTAAATGCAGAACTCGTGTCGTTCTGTTATTGTTGATACTTTTACTGTGAAGCATTTGTGGGAACTTTGTCTTGAACACAACACATTGAAATATGTAAAAACATTAACACGAATATTCTGTAAAACATGATGGCTCAGGCTCACATTAAATATTAAATAATGACAGAATGACATCAAACCTGATCACTGGAGGTTAAACGGTCTTACTTATTATTATGGTTATCTGTTTTCTCAGTCTGATCAAATGGTTTTCTGTGTTCATGATTTATGCAACAGATTAATTTATTTTCCAGTATAGTTTTTCTTATTTTCTTCATATTTTTGTTCCATCTGTGAGAGTTTCTGTATCATTTTTCTAAGTTTAGTTTTTTTTTCAATCTGTGAAACAGTTTTTTGTTGTTGTCATATTCACCCTTGAGAAGACGTGAAAGCTTTGGAACATGGGTTCGTTGGACTTCAGCCTCTAGTGGCCAGAAGTAGTATTACAACAACAAACACCAAATGTTTTCTTTAAGCCTGTTTGCTGATGAATAAAAAAGTAATTTAGAAAAAGTATACCGATAAAACTCCAGGAGCTCGGGGAGTCTAATTTAATTTATTTTTTCTATGTTTGCATCCCTCTCCTAACTCCTAACTCCTAACTCCTAACTCCTAACTCCTAACTCCTAACTCCTCGTCCTCAGTGAGTTTCTTGTTGCCTCGGCGACCGGTGGAACACTTCTGGATGACTTCACTGAAAATGACACTAAACTCTGACTTCAATGGCTTCTTTTATAGCTGCAACTTCCTTAATGGTCATGACATCATCTGGCTGAGTCCTGACCCCCCCCCCCGCCCCCCCCCCCCCCCCCCCCTCCTGCTCAACTGCACACACAAAGAACAGCCGTTCCCCAGGCCTCCATTGCCTCATTGTGTAAATGGTGGAAAAAGTGATGCGTATCAGACAGATTTCCTCCACAATTTGCTCGTTTCTCGTTCATGCTTCACAGCGTCGGGTTGAATGTCCCAGCGGTCCCTGAAGGCACCTCGAAGCACAGGCACAAAACCCTGAAGACATCTTCTACAACTTTCACAGTTTGTGATTTCATACATTTGTGCTTTTGATCTCGATGTGTCATCACAGCTGTTTTCCAGCTTTGTGTTCAGAGATATTTGAGGAGCCCACGAAGTCGCAAAAGATTTGTTTTTTTAATCTAATGTGCGCATGCAACCCTTTCTGCTTAAAGTACATAAAGTACATACATTATATAGAAAGTACTGAACAGGTTTGCTAATTACGCTGCGGTCTCACAACACAGTCTTACAGACATTACATTACAGAACAAAAAGTTAAACTACAAAGAAAAACTACAATAACGAAACTATAATAACGAACTACAATAACAAAACTACAATAACAGAACTACAATAACAGAACTACAATAACAAAACTACAATAACAGAACTACAATAACAGAACTACAATAACAAAACTACAATAACGAAACTACAATAACAGAACTACAATAACAGAACTACAATAACAGAACTACAATAACAAAACTACAATAACAGAACTACAATAACAGAACTACAATAACGAAACTACAATAACAGAACTACAATAACAAAACTACAATAACGAAACTACAATAACAGAACTACAATAACAGAACTACAATAACAGAACTACAATAACGAAACTACAATAACAGAACTACAATAACAGAACTACAATAACAGAACTACAATAACAGAACTACAATAACGAAACTACAATAACGAAACTACAATAACAAAACTACAATAACGAAACTACAATAACAGAACTACAATAACAGAACTACAATAACAGAACTACAATAACGAAACTACAATAACGAAACTACAATAACAGAATTACAATAACAAAACTACAATAACGAAACTACAATAACAGAACTACAATAACAGAACTACAATAACAGAACTACAATAACGAAACTACAATAACGAAACTACAATAACAGAATTACAATAACAGAACTACAATAACAGAACTACAATAACGAAACTACAATAACAGAATTACAATAACAGAACTACAATAACAGAACTACAATAACAGAACTACAATAACAGAACTACAATAACAGAACTACAATAACGAAACTACAATAACAGAATTACAATAACAGAACTACAATAACAGAACTACAATAACAGAACTACAATAACAGAACTACAATAACAGAACTACAATAACAGAACTACAATAACAGAACTACAACGTGGCGTCAAACAGCTTCCTTGTGTACCATAGTGTGCCATAAGTGGTCTTCCTTGATATTTAATACTGCGTCACTCGATCTGAACTAAAGAGCTTTGCTTCAGGTTTGGGAAAAGTTTTTAGTTTTGGTTAAAACATATTTTCTTTTTCAAACCAGACTGCGATCGCTCCCCAACTTTAACCAAGTAACTGGAGTGCCTTCACTTCCCCGTGTGCCAGATGTGTAAACAGACAACATTTACCAGTGATGCTCATAAATAAATGCTTGTGTTCATCAAGATGTCAGGTCACCTCATAACATACGTTAATGCTGTCGACTAAAGCGTCTCAAACAGTGAACTCCTTCTTTAAGGATTTCACACTCTTTTCCCATGTTGCAGTTCAGGCAGCGACGATGAGCTCACCAGACAATCCTTCTTAAAAATGGCTCCCTATCGAACTAAACATGGCTCCCTCTGCACCTCCAGTGGGTCTGATCTCATGTAGGTCGCCTTCCCACAAAGAGATGACCGCAGCATGTTTGACTCACGGCCGCCGTCCTCGACCAATGGCGTCGGCTCCAGACTTTTGTATTTTAAGATGTGTGGTTTTTTTAGCGGTGATTTTGATCCATTCAGCCAAATGTTTGATGAGCTGAATGGTTGAGTTGACATTCGCATTATTCATATGTTTGGGTCAATGCCTCTGCATTACACAAGCTAATGGTATGCATGCTTGATGAGTCATCTTGCAATGAGAACCAACGAGCTTCAGGCTTTGGCCGGTTGCCCCACCCATACTTACATTTGGGGTTTTCCACTAGAACATGGGTTCATGCTTTAATATCCCCCCCTCATGCTGAATATACGAGCATTATGTCTGAAGCGCTCTGTTTGGGCACCTGTCTCTTTAAGAATTACAGTACTCAGGGGCATTTTCTAAAAAGTTATCCAATCAAATGAGACCTTTTGGCGACTAGCTGGCTACTTCACAGTTCTTAGAAAATAATATTTGTTCACCCACTATAGCCCCCTCCCTAAAAAAGCCCAGTCTGCTCTGATTGGTTTGCAAAGGTAGATCTCTTAAACTGTGGGTGGAGCTACTCGGATGGGGGTGGGGAGCCTGCATGTGACGTAGGATGGTGGAGCCACATCTGATTGGCTTGTTGAATCACATGTTTTCTGATCTAGGAAGCCCGCAAAACACTGACTGGGTCGCCTCATTTCCCAGTTTGGGGGTTTGAAGGAGCTCCAGAAGCCGAGGGCAGGAGGTTTTCATGACGCGTCCCTCTTCACTGGTGTTACTGGTCATCCACTGCACTTCAGTTAACAAGGAAACACAAAAAAAAGACTGTAACCTTGGAAAACATCCACTTGATTGTGTAGCTCGGATACTATACTGAAGCCTCGTGTGAACCGTAACACGTTAGAAACTGTTGTGGCACAAAAACAGGACTTTGTACCCCGAGATTTTGTCCCCCATCTTCAACGGCGTTAAGGATCCGTTAAGGAGATGTTGAGAAAAAGGACTATTCGAGTTCATTAGAGAGGGTTTTGAATGTGTTAAAACAGTTAAACCCGAGTAAACCAGTAAACCTGACTAAACCTGAGTAAACCAGAGTAAACACGAGTAAACACGAGTAAACCAGAGTAAACACGAGTAAACCAGTAAACCTGACTAAACCTGAGTAAACCAGAGTAAACACGAGTAAACCAGAGTAAACACGAGTAAACCAGTAAACCTGACTAAACCTGAGTAAACCAGAGTAAACACGAGTAAACACGAGTAAACCCAAGTAAACCTGAGTAAACCAGAGTAAACCAGAGTAAACACAAGTAAACCCAAGTAAACCAGAATAAACCAGAGTAAACCAGAGTAAACCAGAGTAAACCAGAATAAACCAGAGTAAACCAGAGTAAACCTGAAGCGATGGAGATCCCTCATTGTGCAAGAGGTCAAAGTTGAGCCTCGACACCAGACGGTGGTCTGTTCAGTGTTTCCGACCCCGTCAGACATCTCTAGTCGGAGCGGCACCGCGCTCTTTAAACTCGGAACAAGAATTACTCAACAACGATATCGCGGCCAAATCTACAAAAATGCGATCCAACTTATAAACCGTAATTATCCTTCAAAAAAAAACACAAAGAAAGAAGCAATGCAAACCGACAGGTTCAAGCTGATTGGCTGACTGATTATTTCCATAGTTGTTGTCGCTGTTCCAATTTATTTGGCTCTATTTTCTCCAACCCCCCCCCTCCCCCCCCCCCCCCCCCCCCCCCCCCCCCCCCTCGTTGTTCGCCCCAGAGACTGAAATGAAGTGTAGCAGCACAGCAGCTGGCCAGAGCTCCACCAGATGTGCCTGGGCAATAAAAAAAAAGGGGGTTATTGTTATCAAGTCCCTCCCTCTGGAAACATTAGAGCTGAGTGAGCTTTCTATAACTGACAAGAACCACTATTTGTTTTCCTATGATTTAAAAAATCTACTTCTCCTTTTTAGAGAAACTTTTCTAAACTTTTATGCAGTTTTATGCAGTTTTATGCACTTTTATGCTGCTGTAATCCTGTACAATCGAGGATTATCTTATTTTATACCATGTTTTTTGGGGGAAATCCTCGATTTTGATTGGCTACATACGTTCATTAAGTAAGAGATGAGGTGTCATTGATTTTTCATATGGATGTATTAACAGTGGGGTCAACGAGCGCCAGGCAGAGGAAGTGAGGTCACGAGGGTCAAAGGCCAAAAACCTCCGATCTGCACAATGATCCAGGAAAAGTGGGGGAAACCTTTGTGTGTTTTCCTTCTTCTTTTGTAGTTTCTATTATGTTTTATGTATCATCAACAAATGATGCCATCGGGGCCGTTGATGTGTCTGAATAAATATAAAGAAGTCCAACCAACACTTTGCACTTTCACCCAGAAGACCGCCGTTCTTGTTACGTGAAGGCGTTCATTTATATATTTTAACACAACCGTGATGTTGTAGTTTTAAGCTCCCTGAATCAACCCAATCGACTCACACTGCCACGTGACTTTAAACGTTTTTGGAATCAACGTATTATTTGGCGTTCGGAAACATCCCTTTTTCTACGAATACGCGGTTTGCAGAAACGCACAAAGCCAAAAACATGCTTGGCCACCTGGGTTCACTAAATCAGCCCGTAGTTCATTCCCTCCAGCGGACACAGAACATTTAGACATCAGCCTCCAGCTTAATGTCAATGAAGCCCGACGCCTTGAGGAGGAACTCGTCTGAGCCAGATCGCATCACGCTGTCGGACCGACTCCCTCGTGGCCGAATGGGAGCGAAGCCTTTGCATCCGGGTCCAACATCTGGCAGAACGACTGCAGCCAGAAGACACGTTCGACCATCACACGTCTGGAACCTTCGAGGGTGGAAGTAGAGGAGAGAAAACTAACTTACCATCGTTAATGAATGAGCTGAGTGAATATATTTCATCTCTTAGGCTCATTCTGTGAAGACACAAGTCAAAACATCATGTCGGGGTTCATTTGGACGTATGAAGTGATGCACGACACACGGAATCGCGCAGCCCCTAAAATATGTGTGCTTTGATCTTTGGTTTAACGGTCGGTTGTTCTCATCCAGCATTCGTACCTACAAAAGTAATGTGAGGCGTAGATGTCATATGTTATCCACGCGATCATGAACGAGGTTTAAAGAGCGTCTGAGTGCAGCTGGACGGATCCAACAAAGAGAAACCTTTCGGTGACGAGTCACACGCATCTTTGCATGCGGATACTTTCTCAGTCAAAGCAGGTAAAGAATATATTGAAGTCATTTCATAGCGTCAAACTGTGTGGAGCGAGATTATCTCTCTGACCTAAAAGCTGCTTACTCACAGGAAAGCGATGCTTCTCACGTGTGTTAACAGCCGCTCGGTCTGCGTGTCGGTTGCAGCGTGACGGCCCAGCGGAGCCAGGAGGACGCCGAGGAGGTGGAGCGGGAGCAAAGGAGGAGAGCCAGGGAGACGCAGAGGGGAGAGGGGAGCCCCTCCTGGCCGGGGCCCCCCCGACGCAACCAGCTGCCGCGCAACGAGCTGGCGCGCAACGCGGCGTGAGTACGATCACGCCTCCTGTAGAAGAACTGTAACCGCCAGTTCCTCTGGGATCCTGTGAAAAAGCAACACTCTGCAGTTATTAAGAAAATTTCATATCTGTACGGTTAATATGAAGCTAGAACCAGCCGTCGGTTAGCTTAGCTTAGCATAAAGACTGGAAGCAGGGGGAAACGCCTAATCAGGTTCTGTGCAAATTTGCCTTCAAGCACCTCTGAAAGCTCTCTACATGATAGTTTATTAATCTTGTTTGTTTAATCTGTTAAACACTTCTTTACCGGGAGTTAGGCTTCCTCAACTCTTTCTTGTCTTTATGCTAAGCTAAGCTAACCAGTTGCTGGCTGTAGCTTCACATTTATTATCTAGATTCGAGAGTGTTGAGAATCCTCTCATCTGACACAAGAAATCCAAAAAGCATTGTTATTGGTTTAAAGTATTTCTTCAGCTGTCCTCACTTTGGACAGATATCCGCTGAGTGCTTTCGTGTTGAGCTTCGACTAATTTTGTTTTCGCGAAACTGTCCTCGATGTTGACGGCCGAGTCTCAACCTGCTGATCACGGGGAAACGAGTGCAGCGACGCTGCAGGTGAGCGAGCTGCGTCAGTCAGATGGGGGACGTCTCTCGAGGGTAAACGTCCTCCTCACCTGAGTGGACTCGTTCAGGGCACTGAGACGTAAAGTGCAGCTCACGCATGAACTCTCATGACCCCTGAATGAAATGAAAGTTAAACACATTTAGAAACCACTTACATGTCTCTTGTCCAAAGAAACCCGAGTGAGTGCTGATGAGGTCCAGTCTGCTGATCTGAGCTGACCTGATTGGGCCTCAGTGGCGCTCAGTTTATTGTTTCCATGGACACCGTCTCTGTTGCCATGGAGCCTGAAGCTGCAGGTCTGCCACCTGTTTCAAAACTCTGCCATGCGAGAAAGCTTCAGGTGGTTTTACCTGCGAGCAGCAACAGGAGACAAACTCCTGTTGAATATTACCAGACTCATCATTCAGATCTGGATTTTTTGTGTTTAGCATGTAAAACTTATAGAAACGTATAGAAGTCTATGCTTCATGTGTTAAAGCTGCATTCTCTCTACTGACCACCAGGGGGCGACTCCTCTGGTTGTATAGAAGTCTATGCTTCATGTGTTAAAGCTGCATTCTCTCTCCTGACCACCAGGGGGCGACTCCTCTGGTTGTATAGAAGTCTATGCTTCATGTGTTAAAGCTGCATCCTCTCTCCTGACCACCAGGGGGCGACTCCTCTGGTTGTATAGAAGTCTATGCTTTATGTGTTAAAGCTGCATTCTCTCTCCTGACCACCAGGGGGCGACTCCTCTGGTTGTATAGAAGTATATTCTTCATGTGTTAAAGCTGCATTCTCTCTCCTGACCACCAGGGGGCGACTCCTCTGGTTGTATAGAAGTCTATGCTTCATGTGTTGAAGCTGCATTCTCTCTACTGACCACCAGGGGGCGACTCCTCTGGTTGTATAGAAGTCTATGCTTCATGCGTTAAAGCTGCATTCTCTCTCCTGACCACCAGGGGGCGACTCCTCTGGTTGTATAAAAGTCTATGCTTCATGTGTTAAAGCTGCATTCTCTCTCCTGACCACCAGGGGGCGACTCCTCTGGTTGTATAGAAGTCTATGCTTCATGTGTTAAAGCTGCATTCTCTCTCCTGACCACCAGGGGGCGACTCCTCTGGTTGTATAGAAGTATATTCTTCATGTGTTAAAGCTGCATTCTCTCTCCTGACCACCAGGGGGCGACTCCTCTGGTTGTATAGAAGTCTATATAAATGACTCTACTTCTCTTGATGTATTCTCTCAGTAAACATTGTAAACATTAGTTTTTGGTCTCAATCTCTAGTTTCAAGTCTTCTTCAATACAGCGTGATGTTCATTTAGTGAATTATGGTCATTTAGAGTCAAACAGACCATAACGTAGGGTATGCTTTAGGGCGGGGCTACATGGTGATTGACAGGTCGACACCAGAGACGTATACGGTGTCTCTACGTCACTCCTCCTCAGTCCAGACGTGGTAACTTCCATTCACTTGTTGCAAAAAGCCAAGATGGTGCTCCACGTTACATTCAGAAACTATTTTATTTAGCATCCTGGTTTTCTGCTGAGATTCAGACTCGAGGGTTCATCCACTACACCTTCAATCAATCCTCTGAACCACCGACGTCTGCATTTCTTGAAAATAACACTTTCAATAGCTTGACTTCACTTCCTGTCGGTTCCCCCACTTGGTTCTCCTCAGGCTGGACGAGGAGCTGAAGCCCCGGTGCTGCCTGGTTCTGGAGGAGGACGAGGGCTTCAGCGACTGGAGCCACAGGTTGGAGAATCGCAGTGAGCAGGAGGTGCAGCAGGACTGCAGGGCCGGCCTGCAGAGACCTTCAACACACCGGCGGAAACCACGGCCTGAAGAGGAGAAACGGCAGGAGGGTGAAGAGAAGGAGAAGGAGAAGGAGGAGGAGGAGGAGGAGGAGGGATGTCGGTCACAGGAAGCTTCAACGAGACCTCCAGAGAAGGTGAACCGCCCAACAGGTCCAAGCAGACAAGACCGGGGCGTTTACATCGGGCTCATATTGTTCTGGATGTGTCCGATGACATGTGGTTCAGTTCTTTCATGCATTCATGTTCCCCTGGAGATGAACGGTAGAACCTTTAATGATCCTCTGGCTTTACATCTAGCGCCATCGTCGGGTCAAAAAAATAACTTTAAGGAACACGTTAAAGAACAAGAGACGTTTTGCAGAACGATTAATATGAAACACAAATAATTCAAAAACGAATAGATTTATAATTAGCATCAACACTCGAACATGTGCTACATACTTTATGTTCTTCTTGGGTTCTCTGAAGCTGCTCCTCAGGGAAGAATCAAGCTTCAAACTCTTTTATATGATTCCATGAAGACGAACAAACGTACTTTCCGAGCTTAATATTAAGTATGAACCTGCTTTCTGGTTCCGTAGACTTCCAGATGCACATGATCCTCACTGTAGAGATGCTACCCGCTTTGCTTTTGGCTCGTTTTGTTTAGGTGTCCATCGACGGAAAGGAAGTCAAGATGTCATACAGCTCAACGGTCTTCCTGTCACATGACGCCCGGCCGCTGCACGCCGTGGGCCAACCAGCAGACAGGACGTCCTACCTGGTGGCGGGGACCATGAGGCCGCGGTGCGTTGGTCTCAGTTTGGACCCTGAGATCCAGAACCACGGTTTGGGAAACAGTCACAAAATGCAACTTGTTTTCGTGTCGCTCGGGTTGAAAATAATGTAAACAGTCTAAACCAATGAGGTACTTTATAATATCGACGACTATTGGGGGGCGGGAGGGGAGCCGGATGAGTCCTTCAACCAGGACCTTCAACCAGAAGACCAACGCTCGCATTGTGGTTTAATGCTCGTGGTTTAGTGGTCTAAACCTGACTGTTGGAGGTTTAGTGGTCTAAACCTGACTGTTGGAGGTTTAGTGGTCTAAACCTGACTGTTGGTGGTTTAGTGGTCTAAACCTGACTGTTGGTGGTTTAGTGGTCTAAACCTGACTGTTGGAGGTTTAGTGGTCTAAACCTGACTGTTGGTGGTTTAGTGGTCTAAACCTGACTGTTGGTGGTTTAGTGGTCTAAACCTGACTGTTGGTGGTTTAGTGGTCTAAACCTAACTGTTGGTGGTTTAGTGGTCTAAACCTGACTGTTGGTGGTTTAGAGGTCTAAACCTGACTGTTGGTGGTTTAGAGGTCTAAACCTGACTGTTGGTGGTTTAGAGGTCTAAACCTAACTGTTGGTGGTTTAGTGGTCTAAACCTGACTGTTGGTGGTTTAGTGGTCTAAACCTGACTGTTGGAGGTTTAGAGGTCTAAACCTGACTGTTGGTGGTTTAGTGGTCTAAACCTGACTGTTGGTGGTTTAGTTGTCTAAACCTGACTGTTGGAGGTTTAGAGGTCTAAACCTGACTGTTGGAGGTTTAGTGGTCTAAACCTGACTGTTGGTGGTTTAGAGGTCTAAACCTGACTGTTGGAGGTTTAGAGGTCTAAACCTGACTGTTGGAGGTTTAGTGGTCTAAACCTGACTGTTGGTGGTTTAGAGGTCTAAACCTGACTGTTGGAGGTTTAGTGGTCTAAACCTGACTGTTGGTGGTTTAGTTGTCTAAACCTGACTGTTGGGGGTTTAGAGGTCTAAACCTGACTGTTGGAGGTTTAGTGGTCTAAACCTGACTGTTGGTGGTTTAGAGGTCTAAACTTTACTGTTGGTGGTTTAGTGGTCTAAACCTGACTGTTGGTGGTTTAGAGGTCTAAACCTGACTGTTGGTGGTTTAGTGGTCTAAACCTGACTGTTGGTGGTTTAGAGGTCTAAACCTGACTGTTGGTGGTTTAGAGGTCTAAACCTGACTGTTGGTGGTTTAGTGGTCTAAACCTGACTGTTGGTGGTTTAGAGGTCTAAACCTGACTGTTGGTGGTTTAGTGGTCTAAACCTGACTTTTATAATAAGTGGTTTTAAAGGGAAACTGGACACAAAACCAATAGATTGCATTTCGTGACTATTTCACTAACTAATTCCTTAATTTGACTTTTACAATTTATTAACCAGTTAAATCATCTCTTCCACAGCGGTGGGGCCTGCAGGGTGGATGGGGCGCAGCAGGAGGCGCAGCAGGAGATGCAGCAGGAGATGCAGCAAGAGGTGCAGCAGGAGGCGCAGCAAGAGGTGCAGCAGGAGGCGCAGCAAGAGGTGCAGCAGGAGGCGCAGCAGGATGTGCAGCAGGAGGCGCAGCAGGATGTGCAGCAGGAGATGCAGCAGGAGGTGCAGCAGGAGGCGCAGCAAGAGGTGCAGCAGGAGGTGCAGCAGGAGGCGCAGCAGGAGGTGCAGCAGGAGGTGCAGGCTGCTCTGCAAAGGGAGTCAGATGAAGCTCACCCCAGAGATGAAGATGATCAGGAGGAAGAAGAACTGAGCTTCACACATGAAGAGGAGGAAGACCTCCATCTCACAAGGGAGGAGGAGCACAGGGAGGAGGAGGAGCCCAGGATGCCAGATAAGGTTTGCTCTGTAATAATACTGCTGCTAATACTGCTAATACTGCTAATACCTTTACTGATACTTTTAATAGTATAATTTTCACCCCCAGAGAGTCAGTTGGTTGTTTTTTCATCTTCACCATCCAGATCTGTTCTACCATCCACATCTAGAGTATTTTCATGATCACCAGAGGACGAATTCATTTGATTATTTAATACATTTTAAACGTATTAGTTGGGAGATCCCCCGGATTCTTCTTCATGTTTAAATGCCGGACTCACCAAGGAACGGGTATGAATTGAGCTCTCCATATTCATGGTCCCCAGAGGACCAACCGTCATGTTTTTGTTGACTGGATAGCTCCACGATCACACCAGACATACTTGTAATCCCCGTAGACTTGACTGACTACACTCGTGCTCCCCAGAGGAGGAGCCGGTTCCTTTTTCTAATAACTTCATGAGCGATATTCATGATCATCCTCTGAACCGAAGACTTGTTGAGCACATTCAGACTCCCAGGCAGATATCCCTCTGTTTCCTTGTTATCGAGGTTTTGTGTTGCAGCTCGGGAAAAACATTTTATTTTTAAAAAACGTGTTTTGTTTACAAGCACGTTGCTGCGTTTCACTTCCACGTGTCAGCGGGAACCTTTAATAGAACACTCCATATAAACCATTGGAGGCTCTGAGGCTGCAGAGTTAGTAACACTTTATGTTATATTATCTTTAGGTAATATTATTCCATTGTTATCTTTGTATCATTTGAATTGTCTGATTTGTATTTACCTCATTGCAGTCCTATTTTATTTATTTTTTAATCCTGATGCAACCGTGTAAAGCAACTTCTTGCCGTAAAATTCAAAATGTTTATTATTACATAAATATTATTATTGCAGCAGTGCAGAGTCGCTTCATCGTCCATCAGGACAAACTTTCCCCTTTTCGTGATGAAAGGACTCGAACCGACGGGTCTCGTTCCTCTCAGGCTTCATAACATTTAATCAAACGCACACGTGGAATAAAACTCTCAGAATGCTGATAAAAGTCCACAGAAAGCATCTTTGGAGATGAGACCACGACGTAAGGCGCTGTAACCGAGTCCTTTCATGAGTGTTGAATAACCACAGGAAGCTTCGTCCAGTAGAACCCAGAGAACAGGTGTGGAGGGTTGTAATAACAACACCGTTAGATATTTATAACGTTTTCCTCTCCTTATGAAATGTTAATATTCGTGTGCTGGTGTCCTAGAGCTCGACGGAGAGCGGCGGCCGGAGGAGGAGTCAGGAGGTGAGGCGAGGAGAAGGGGAGGAGCCGGTGAACTACGGCCCCATGAGCCCCACATTCAAGGTACCTCATCCAACCAGAGGGGGGGGTCAATAAAGTCTTCTCAGATTAAAACAGCATGTCATAAGGAACGTTTCAGTCTCACTTCTCCAAATTAAAGGAAGAATTGCCATAAAACGTCATTTTTAGAGCTGCCCGTTAAGCAGCAACCTTTGAGCAAACCTCCGCTAAGCCCCTCCCCACTCGGTTACCGTTGCTAGCCAACGTGCAGATGACGTGTTGTTAGTTATGATAAATAAAAACTAAACGATCCCACTCTACCGTTTGTTTGGAGACGGCCTATACGTCTCTGGTAGAGACCTGTCAATCACAGTGAGCCCCGCCCTAAAGCGTACCCTGCTTATTACCTTCTTCTTCTTCTTCTTCATCATCAGAGGCCGTGATGATGTCACTGATTTAATGTGATGATGTCGTGTTAACCGTGTTGTGTCTCCTCCCCCCAGAAACTCCTGGTTCAGTTCTACCCGGTGAGTCCTCCTTTCAGCTCCACGTTCTCCATCGTTCTTCTGTCTCTCGTTCTGAACCCGCCTCTCTCCACAGGAGGAAGTGAACCACCGAGTCTCTACGGACGCCAAGTGCTCGGTGAGTCGGCTGTAGACTAGGGTCAGGGTCAAAGGTCAGGGTCAAAGGTCAGGGTCAAAGGTCAGGGTCAAAGGTCAGGATCAAAGGTCAGGCTCAAAGGTCAGGGTCAAAGGTCAGGGTCAATGGTCAGGGTCAATGGTCATGGTCAAAACCTTATGAACGTTAAAAACATTATTATTATTATCATTTTGTTTTGTTTTAAAGAAAGTCTAAAATTATGATTCCAGCTTCTTAAATGTGAATATTCTCCTTTGTGATAATAAAATAAATATAAAGTTTTTGAAACACTGATCGACATTTCTCCTTTTTACATTTTATAGATCAAACAACTAATAGATTATCGACAGATTAATCAACAATACAAATAATCCTTGGATGCAGTCCTGTTATTAATATAACTATTGTTTTATGTTTCATTATTGTTGTTTTATTCCATTTATTTCTTTGTATGATTTTGTGTGATTTTTTTTGTGTCATTTCTGAAATGTTTTAATCCTGGTTCAAACATGTAAAAAACGTAATAAATATGTGGAATAATGACATTATTATTATTGTCATTATTATTAATGTATATATATGTAAATATTATAATAATAATTATTCCACATATTTATTACGGTATTATTTATATGTATGTAATAATAATAATAAAATGTGTCTCTTAATATAAGAATAATAATAATAATAATAATGACAAGAATAATTATAATTATAATAATAAAATGTGTCTCTTAATATAAGAAGAAGAATAACAATAATAATAATAATAATGACAAGAATAATTATAATTATAATAATAAAATGTGTCTCTTAATATAAGAAGAAGAATAACAATAATAATAATAATAATAATGACAAGAATAATTATAATTATAATTCCTTTGGAAAATAAAGCTGCTGATGTGACAACTTGGGTCGGTCCATTGAACCGTAACCACAAAGTCTTCCAGGAAGCTGAATAAAGCAATCATCTCTTTTTAATTGGGTCCATGTTTCAGGTTCTCAAACCACGAAGGGAACCGCAACGTTCTGCCAGTCGGCGGGTCTACTTGTTGGTTCATTTGAAGTGTGTGTTCTCAGAGTGATTCATTCTCCTCCTCAGATCATCGAGAGAACCGAGTCCCTGAGGAGGAGGTGAGTGTGGACGGATGTAAGAGCACCTGGAACGTCCCCGGAGGTAAAGTCGTTGAAGCTCTAACGGGAACGCGTACGTTTCCTCCGTTCTTCTGAAGCAGCGGTAACGTGAAGAAGACGCTGACGCCTGTTGCCGTTTCCAAGATTGACAAGAAGCTGGAGCTGTACGCGCACGCCCTGCAGGTCCAACGCCCGCCGGTCGCTCTTCTTTTAACGGGTTTCCATCACGGCGTTTTCAACCTGACCTCTGACCTTTCCCCCAGGCCTCCACGCAGGAAGGCAGGTCGGGGGGTCAGGCGCTGACGGACCTGACGAGTCCCACCGAGCCCGTCTCCTCCAAGAGGAGCCTGTTCGAGGTCGGAGAGGCCCGGAGCCCGAACGCCGTCACGCCGCCTAAGGTCCACGAGATCCACGAGATCCACGAGATCCAAGAGATCCACGAGATCCAAGAGATCCACGAGATCCACGAGATCCACGAGATCTACGAGATCCGCCATTTTTTAATAAACTACTCGTAGTTTTTCAACATCAATAACCCTTAGACCGCTGTCACTTTATACTTACATACATGTATACATTTTCATTTTATTTTATTTTATTTTATGTCCTTTATTATTTAAATACTTTAATGTAATATGCCCCGCTATTTTATTATATTGTATATTTGTAAAAAAAAAAAATAATGTTTTCCTGCTGCTTCCAGAAATTTCCCCCTGAGGAGGAATAAAGTAAAATCTAATCTAATTCATGCTGCACGTAGAAATGTTTCTTCTTCTTCTTCTTCTTCTCCGGCTCAGGATGCAGATGGTTTAAAAGTGGGCGTGGCTAATCTCATCAACCAATGGGTGAAAGGAGGTGATGACGGGAGCAGGTGCAGCTCGCCCTCCAGACCAGCGGTAAGTCAGGATTTGACTCTTTTTTTTATACATTTGGCAAAAAAAATTCACAAATTCACATTTTTCACAGCGACCATTTATTTCAGCTTTTTTTTCTCCTCAAGTGTGTTTTTAGAACTTCCTTCAATCTTTTTAATGTTTTCGTCTTTTTGCTTCATGCGACCACAACCAGCATCTTTTCAGCTGTAAATCATCAGTCAAAGTCTGCCTCCCTGTGGCTGCATTCAGGGACACCAATAATAAAATAATACTTATTTAAACATATTTAACACATACACATGAAATCAAAGCAAAAATCTTCTAGCTTCTATGAATGAAATTCAGGATTTAATTCTGCAACTTTATAACTGTAAACTGCTGTTATTTTATTTATTTTATTGGTTGTAATCTTTCGGCATTAATAGGAAATATTAAGATGACCCTTGATGTTAAAAGTGTTTTGGATAAAAGTCTGTGAGTTCGTCTCGGATGACGTTTCCTCTCCTGATCTCCAGGAGAACTCGTCTGGTAAAAGATACAAGTTTGTGGTGACGGGACACGGAAAGTACGAGAAGGTTTCTGTGGACTGGGACGACTGCTCGTCAGGTGAGACCCTCCATCCATCCATCCATCCATCCATCCATCCATCCATTAATTCATTCATCCATCTATCCATCTATCGATTCATCCATCCATCCATCCATCCATCCATCCATCCATTAATTCATTCATCCATCTATCCATCTATCGATTCATCCATCCAGCCATTCATTCATTCATCCATCTATCCATCCATCCATTCATTCATCCATCTATCCATCCATCCATTCATTCATCCATCCATCCATCTATCCATCCATCCATCCATTCATTCATCCATCCATCCATCCATTCATTCATCCATCTATCCATCCATCCATCCATGCATGCATTCATTCATCCATCTATCCATCCATCCATTCATCCATCCATCCATTCATCCATCTATCCATCCATCCATCCATTCATCCATCCATCCATCCATCCATTCATTCATCCATATATCCATCCATTCATTCACCCATTCATCCATTCATTCATGCATTCATCCACTCATTCATCCATCCATCCATCCACTCATTCATCCATCCATCCATCCATTCATTCATCCATCTATCCATCCATTCATTCACGCATTCATCCACTCATTCATCCATCCATCCATTCATTCATCCATCTATCCATCCATTCGTTCACCCATTCATCCATTCATTCACGCATTCATCCATTCCTCCATCCATTCATTCATTCACTCATTCATTCACTTTCATCCATTCATTCACGCATTCATTCACGCATTCATTCATCCATTTATTCATTCACTCATTCATCCACTCATTCCTCCATTCATTCATTCACTTTCATCCATCCATTCATTCATTCACTCATTCATTCAACTGGGCTCATATCAAACTTCCGCTGTGTTTCTGCACCTCATTCTAACTTAACTTTAACGTGGTTTGATTTCCACAAATTCTCTCTAGAGCAGCGACTGTGGATTCATCCGCCGCAGAAAATAGTCCCCAACGAAGGCTCCATTTGCTCCTGTTTGATTGACGTTCACCAAACAATATCCATTTAGACTTTATGCACCTTTGAGGATCACACCGTGAACGACAGCATAGTTACAGCATCAGTGTAACAAACTCCACATCACGATGGTCAACTTGGGTTAACGTCCATTTTTAAACTCACGAAATAGAGACAAGAAGGGTCAAAATATCAACAACAACAACAACACGCAAACACACCGAAATCCTGTGAAGCATCACATCCATCATGAACCTCTTCTCCAGCTGTCACTCCGTTTCCATTTAGTCTGTCTTCCTACTGCAGGCATCTTCATCATCATCTTCATCATCATCTTCATTTATTTGGCATTCTTTGGTATTCATCCTCGTTACAATCCCCCACAAGGCAAGAAATTACAGTTGTACGCTTGTTACACTGGAAATATTGTTCTCAAATCTCCAACTGTTGATACGATGACACAATAATCAGATTTTGGGATGAGTTTGGCTGTGATGGTCTCAAAAATGACACCGAAAAGCAACAATTATATTATCAGTTTGACACGCTGATGTGTAATAAGTAACCTTTTTACAACACGGGCACCATCTTATTTTACAATTAAATACACGAAACATCCACATTCCCAATTATTGGACTGATTAAAATGGTGAATCCCATCGACCCAAGTTGTAGTGACCAATAGCCCCTTTGGCTCCATCCATTCCTGACTTCCTGAACCCTAAATCTGCTCTGACTTCACCTCCATCCGTCATCCATCTCTGTTCTTCCATCTGCCCTGTTGTTCCAGGAATGTAAAAGCTCTATTCATTACAGAGATCACACACTGTGTACACCAAAAAGCCTGTTTAGAAAAATAGAAGAAAAAAAAGGCAGAACATGTCAAATAAAACAAACTTCTCTCTTATCAAAGTATGCGGAGCAATGTAGGCGATCGTCCAATGAAACCAGAGCAATCACAGCAATGTTCCTTTCTTGCTTCGCGTTATCTTTAAGTTTATTGTGTCAAGTCACATTCCTTTTTTATTTTGTTAAAAAGTGCAAAGATCCCAAAACTGTATTAATGTAACTGTATTATTATTATTATTATTATTATTATTTCTGACATTTAAAAGCTTTCCCAACTAACAGACACATACATCCTATATATCAGAAATGTAAGTACTTACTTGACGTCGGGAGTTAATCAATAATCAATTAAATGTTCAATCATTAATAATCCTCCTTACTGCAGCGACTGATTTACACAATTAACCTAAACATGAAATAAATATATTCTCAATTTTCTTCCAAATTTCCGAAGTCCTCACACCTTTCTGAGATCGTCGCTTCCTTCTGTTTTTCCACTCGTCGTTCATATCGAAAACATATCTGAAGTTTCCGTGGGACCGAATCCTCGCGCCTTCCTGTTGAAGTCCTTGCGTTCGTCCTCCTGCGACTTGCGTTTTATCAGACCCTTTTCAAACACGGCGGATATTTTCGAGAGCGGCTTCTCCGCCGCCTCTTTCAGCTTCCTGGCATCGAATCGGGGGCTGTACAACAAGACGGGCAGCCGACTGACGAAAGACGGAACTTCTCCTTGATTGTCTTTGGGTTCCTTTTTCTTATCCGGCTCTTTCTTGTTTGCGTTGATCTGTTGCATAATTCGGTCTTTGGTGGAGAACATCTGAAAGAGGAGGACGTCCCACATCTTGAACCCCGCGTCTTTGTTGTCAACCACTTCCCGGTTAGCGCGTCGATCTGTCTTCTCGTTGCTGCCGCTGGAATCGACTTGAGATTCGGTCTTCGGCGCTGGGAACAAAAGTTCCTCCGGCTCCACGACCATGTGCTTCTTGAGCCGCGTCCACCCGCTGAGCTTACCCTTCAGGCCCTTCGGCGTCTGGGCCGCTTTGGGCTCGGCGGATGGACGGGAGGTCTCCGCCGTCACAACCTTCTTATTGTCGTCAGCAGTTGAAGATGCAGTTGATGTCGTTGACTTGGTGGAGGGTTCGACCGCCGGGGCTCCCGTCGGCGCCGCCGTAGCTTTGGTCCTCAGGACGTCGTTGTCCTTGAGTCCAGTTTTTGGCTGAGATGGCGGTGGCATTCCTCTGTTTGGGGGTGGAGCTTTGACTGAGACTGAGGCCTGAGGCAGAGAGGCAGGAGTGGCAGAGTCAGTCACGGCGGCTTTAACTACGGACGCTTTCACGACAGTATCTGTTTCTGGCTTTGCGGGGGAAATATTATCTACCGGTAGCTTCGGCGTCGAAGTCTGAACGTTACTGGTGTGCGAGCTAATCTGGACTGGATCGGGGGAAGACTTTGAGGTTTCTAGCGGTCTTGATTCTACCTGCTTAGTGGGAGTTTGTGCTTTAAGAGTGGGTTTACTGGTTAAAACAGGAACGGCATATTGGATGGGAGCACTAGTTTCAGCTTTTCCTTCCTTACTGGAATTCATTCCTTGGTTTGTTTTTATCTTTTGCATTTGAGAAAGTACTTCTACTTCCAGAACTGAAGGGTCCTTAGTCGTTGTAGGTTTTAAGATATTCTCTGTGATCGAATTAGCAGTGGTACTAGTGGGCCTTTTATTTCGCAGAGGTGCAATGGGATTGTTTGTCTGGTCTTTCATAATGACAGAAGAAGGTTTCTTTTCTGTAGTAGGGTCTAAAGAGACTGGTGTTTTAGGAGACTGGGGCAAGGTTGGAGTATAACGTTGAGTCTGTGTTTTACGCAGTAGAGGAGAGCTTCTGGTTGAGCTCCAAGGTTTAGTTACTCTAGACGGGATAAGTGGGGCTTTGGCATCTGTGGTGGCTTCAGCAAGAGGTTGAATATTAGTGGCAGTGTAGTTATTTAAATGAGCGTGTGAGACGGCATGGACAGTGTGAATGTTAGTTTCTATAGATGTCTCTGTGTCAGTGGCAGATTGCCTAAAATGTCTCACTCCAGTCTGAGAGTGCACCGAACTAACAGAGGTTTGAACCTTATCTCCAGACAACTTGATTTGACTAGTTTGCTGTTCCACACTGTGAGCCACGACATGACCAGAGGAAGAGGAAACCGTTGTCTCAGTCTTAGACGTTACAGAATGCGTTGTCCCTGTCGGGGCACTCGCTACAGATTCATCGACTAAAATTGGCTGAACGAAAGGAGATTGTTCTTTTACGGTGGATTTAGTTGCACTTTGCGATGCGGATGTCTCGGACGATCTGTGTTCAGCCAGAACGTTGGCCACCTGTTTACCGTCTGCTTTTGAGTTTTTGTAGACTCTTGTTTGAGCAACAGGGCCAGAAAGGGGTTCTGCCCTGACGGCTGGTTTGGTTGCGGGTAGACTCTCGGGTCTGTCTAATCTCAGCCGAGGGCTTTTTGGTGAGACATGCCTCATGGTAGGGCTGGGTGGCATGGTAGTTTTACTAACCTGCACCGTATGAAATGATGCTTTAGTGCCCACTGCTGGGTCTGTTTTCATAGGCACAATGGATTCTGTACGAGGCTCGTTGTGGACGTGAATATTGCTGCCTGAATTGGATTTGTTGCACCGGGCAGTTTCTGCAACGGGTCCGCCGTGTTGAATAGTGTCTAAACTTCCTGGTTGTCCTGGTGAGACCGAGTCTGTGGAGGACTTACCGACTGTTGGCAATCCGGCAGACAGTCTGTTTTCACCGCAATGCGTGTTCGGCACTGTGTTTCCTTTTAAAAGATTAGAAGCTGGTCTTGATTCAATACATTTGGTTTGAATGTTTTCTGCTATAATAGCTCCCCTGGGGCACTCTGTGGGTGTTTTCCCAGCCAATAAACATACTTTTCCATTGGCGAGTTGTGATTGCAACGCTGCACCTACTGTTGAGTTGCCCACTCTGTTAGTGCCGATATTATTATAAACGGGGAGTTTAGGTTCTGTATCAACTTGAGTTGACAGTATCGTGTCTATAGGAGAAATGTTATGGCTGGTTCCAGCTACTTGTGTGGACGCGACTGTCGCTCTCGAGTTTGTGTGGAAATTTGCTCTTTGAACAACTTTATCTTGGCCACTGGATAATGTGCTACTTTGGGTGCTTAGAGGTTCATTCTTAATAGTTTTGGTGAGCTTTGGGGGCTCTTTTGTGGACACATTGGAGGTTATATCTGAAATGTTGGGTGATTTGGTTGCAGTGACAGAAAGGTCTGGTATTTTGGTTTCTGTGGGAGCTTCACCCACTAAGTCACCTTTAACAGCAGCTGTATTTGGTGCACTTGATGCATGAGAAGATTTCACAGTGAGACTTTCTCCAGGCAAATGGATCCTGTGTGCTACTGTTGGACTTTTCCTGTGATTTCTTGTTTCAGCGCAACGCTGTTGCATGGATTTTGTGCTTTGTGCAGCTGCAGATATTGTGCTGTGACTATGCTGTGCAGAACATACAGATGCTGTGACAGGCTCATGTTGCAAAACTGATCCTGTTGTAGCGATAATTGATTCTTTGCAGAATATATTTGAGAATTGGGGCTCAGTGTTTGTTTTGTGACGGGTAAGTTTGGTATTACGAGCCACAGAAGGCAAAATGTTCCCCATGTTGGTTTTATTGAGTAAAGTTACCTCACTGCTCATTTTAATGTGCTGATTAACTCCTTCACTTGGTTTATGTGAAACCGCGTGAGCCGCCACTTTACTGGGCAGTGGTGTTTCAGAAACCAGTTGGATGGCTTGTTGTATTCCTAAGATTAATGCACCATTCATGATGGCATTCCCTGAGAGTTTGGGCTCTGAATCTGTGGCAGGAGACTGAAGAACCAGGTTTTTACGATCGGCTGGTTCTTTAACAGCCTTGGCACTGAGTTGGACATTGAGACCGTTGGCTGTTGATGAACTGACTCCACCGGGAGTTTGGAAAGACTGGACCGGAGATATTTCTACTTGTTCTGACTGTTGTTGGGCATTTGTGACCTTAGATTCTCCTTTTGTAGGTGTTTTCTCAGGATTAAAACCTTTCTCTATCCTTTTTAAACTACGCTGTGTTTCAACATTTTGTTTTACTTTCACTAAAGGTGAGGAAGACCTTGACAGACTATTGCTATCAGTCGGACATGGAGTCGTATTTTGCGTTGCCTCTGTAGAAAATAGTGCCACACTTTGTGTATTTGCCTCACCTGCTTTTGGTATTGGTATTGGATCCTCAGAGTATGAGGCTTTTGGTGTGGATACATCACTTGTGGATTGTTGCATTGTGTTCTGTGACAAGCCAACGGGGAGCTCAGGTTTTATTGTCTCCGCGCTGGATCTTTTAACTGATTGTATTCCAATACTTTGAGCTGCAGACTGAGTTTCCTCAAACACATCTTTGCTACGCGTGACGATCCGTTCAGCTGGAAGCTCAAAATCCTTCGGCGGTTGTAAAATGTTAAGACCAGAAACCTCCATAGAAGACGGAAGATCTTGAAGTCCATTGATTTGTAGTGTTGCATCAGACTGAGCCTCGTCTGACTGTGTTTTGCTTGAAGAGGTTTTATTAGCCCTGGGGGTTGCAGGGCTGTGATGGGATGTTTTAGTCCTTATCCCTCCGTAGGCAGCATACTCAGATGGAGTAAGCCCATAATATGTTGATCGTGATTTTGGCTTTGAGGGCGCTAATAACATTTGACTCTGCAATAGTGACGACAAAGACTTACGTGCCACGACCCCTGGGGGGCGATGAGGGGGCGACAGGGGACTTGGACTTGGTGATGCTTGAATGGAAATCATTGGCGTAGGGTTGAGATTTACAGTATTTGGGACAGTAGAAACAAATGATGGGACTTTTGGCAAAGACGAAGCCTCGCTTTCTGAAACTTGGTTTGTTTGTAGTTCTGGGACGACTGGTTCTGTTAGTTCTATTTTTACCACAGCAGAGTCCATAGCAGTCATACTTGATGCTGCGTTCTCAGTATCAGCAACGCTTAGATTTATTGTACTCCTTTGCGTCTCTATCTTTTCATAGTTGCTGGCTTGTTTGATGCCAGTAATGCGATTGACATCAGTCTGCTTCAGTTCCTCCACGGCAGCTGAAGGTTTACTTATTACACTGGTTTGAATTGCCGATTTCTGTCTTGGAGCTTCGCTGGGAATTGCAGGAGCTTGTAGATCTTGAGGGGACTTGAAAGCGGCAAATAAAAGCGGGTTAGGTTTGGATATTTCAAGAAAGGGCGTGGACACTCGAGCTGGTGTAGAAGAGGAAGTCCTCGGTCTTCCACATTGGGAAATGGACGCATTCCATTTCTGATCAGATTTCACCACTGACACCGCTGTTTTCTTTCTGTACACGTCAGATAACGATGCTCCCTGGTAGCTTGGGTTTATTGCCGGGAGGTCCTGGATGGAGGGAGGTTTAGAAATCTCATAAAATGTTGCCTTGGATGTATAAATCCTGCTTTGTAGGGCGTCAAGCGTTGTCTCTTTAACTGCTTCAACAAGGGATATTTTTGAGGCGGTTATCTCAGGGGACATCCAGCTGGGAACAAAGTTGCCATTACTGGTTGGTCTGGCAATCCAGGACGAGGTCTGGCTCTGAGGGTTGTCCTTTAAACTGGTGTTTGTCTCCCTCTGGCTGGGAACAAAAGGTTGTGTGTGAGTGTTTGGAGCCGATAGCAGCGCTGGGAGAGTAGGTAGGTCTGCAACCTGAGAAGCTGCCGGGCCTGGGCCCCAGCTGGGGGCGGCTGGGGATAGGGTCAGGCGGTGGGTGGATATTTTAGTGCTGGATTGCGACACAGCAACCGGATGAAGTGTTGCGATTGACCCGCGGGAATTGGGAGTCGTGTTTAAATTGAAAGCAGAGGGAAGAGCCGGTGCTGGAAGCCGCTCAGGCGGTCGTTGAGGTGGTGAAACCGAAGGTGGCATCACGAGAGGAGTCACGTCATCGAATATAAAAGAGGAGCACTCATACAGCGGAGCCACCTGCTCTTCAGAAGTCCTGAACTGAGCTATGTAGGACTGAGGGGTGTAGCTGCCAGATGGGCCGTAGGGGCTGCTCCGAGGATGAGGGAATGCAGGTGCAGAGTGATCGTAGAGGTTTTCAAAGAGGAAACTGGACACTGACGGGTCCGCATTGTAGGCCGAGTCCGGCGTGCTCGGCGGGCTGGACTGGTCGCTGTGCTCGAGGTCCGTGCTCGCCTCGTTGACGGGCGACAAACATGAGCGAAAGGGGACGGGCGTCTGGGAGAGGCTGCCCTTTTTCTTGGCCCTCTTCTTCTTGAGTTTCTGAAGCCTGGCGTTGTCTTTGCCTGGTTTGGGCAGTAAGGGCGGCGGATACTGCTGAGAAAGGTCAGGCTCCAGCCCATTGACGTAGCCGACTTCCATCAGCATCGTCAGACCCCTGCAAGACAGACGAGACGCATCAGCCCACGTCGTGTAATAATAACAGCAAAGCACAGAACAGTCACAAGAGGCCTGCCGTGTAAAGGTTGCTTCCATCAGATCACAAAACAAATGCTTAATATATCATTTGTAGTCAAAGTGTCCCCCAAATAAAAGTCAAAAGCTGAGCCACGATTCAGCTGAATGTTTCGTGAAGAGGTGACGCATCACATTTTCTGTCTTGGCATTTGCTTTCACAGCCTAGGAGTTATAATATTAATACGTCGGGGCAGATATTCGGTTGCATGGCGAGATGTTCTCTCTCACTGAGCAGTTGTTGGAAACATCGAGTCGTTGTGGTTCCATTACCAGAAAATACTTTCAGCAGCTGGTCAAATAATCTCTGTTTGTTTCATGATGGATATAATAGATACTCGACCGAGGTCATTAATTGTGTTTGTGTGACAAGTATACAATACGTTTTCTTTCCCCTCCTTTTTTCAGCTGGACAGTTCTACGAAGACTTGTGAAACACGCGCTGGACTTTGAAGACTTTTGGATGATGGAAACGTTGATCCTGCACAAAGCTTCACCGCTATCACTTCATTCAGTGTCTGTTGTTCAAGCCACACGTTGGAAATGTACTCAAATCCTGTTGTAATGACACTTCTCGTGAAACATATCACTTTACAAAAGGTAGTCAAGCAAATAGTCTTTTGTTTTTCTCCCTTTTATCTTCTCAATAATAATCTGAGCATTAGTATTTCTTAAAATGAAATAACTTCAATTAAACACATTCTTGATGTTCAAGTCCTCATTGCTTCAGTTGTTTGCTTCCTTTGTCATTTGCTCATTACTGCCTCTCCAGTGTTCCCAGTACAGTGTACTGGTGCTGATGGCGTCTGCGGCCGGCTTTAGAAAACTTCGAGCTCGTTAGCAGCTTTTCAAACCTCTTAATTGGGTCCTGAAGATGCCGCGTGGCTACAAGAAGCGTCACTATTGGAAATAGAAAGGCATGTAAAGCTGCTGCTTATGGCGCGGCTGCTTTTGAAACGATGACAAACCACTTGTGAAAATAGTCCCTCAAGGAGAGCGTCGGATTTAAGAATGACCTCTGAGGGAAATACAAGTGAACCCGAAGGAGGATGATTGACGCGTAGGGGAGGGTGACCAGTTCACGGGGGAGGGGGGGGGGGGTCGCAGCAAAAAGAGAGAGGTCAAAGGTCAGAAGTATAACAATAAATGTAACACACGCTCCTTCTGCTCCAAAGATTATAAGACAAAGAAATGTTTAGTTTCAAGTTTTTGACATAATGTATGAAAGCTTATACAAAACAGTAATTCATATTTAAATGTGACGCTTTACAGTTGGTTTTGTTCACTTTATAATATACATTTACCTTTTGTAAATTGATTTAACCAGAATCTTCATGAGTCACTACCAAGTAGAAACTACTTCTTCTTGGGAAACCAAAATCAAAAACTTTGCGAGCAAACTTTTTTCAATTAAAATAACAACAAACAAGTAAAAGATTTAAGAAAATAAATGAAGAAAAACGAGCAAACTACAAGAAATATTAATAACAAACTGTTAATGACAATAAGAACAAATGGCAAGTCAAAACTGGAATAAAAAAACCAAGCGAACTACAAGACCATAATAACAACAAATAACAATCTGAACAACAACAAAAAAAACGAGAACAACAAGCACAACTATAACGATAAAAGAACAATAACCAACAATAAAACTGCTGATGAAAAGAACAACAACACAACAGCAGGACGTGTTCTCTCTGTCGACACCAGAAAAAGGTCCTATTTTTAGCCCGAGGAGAAAATAAGAGCAAACGACCAACTGACACCGAACACCTGCTGCCCGCCGTCCTGCACCCGCACCAGTCTGCTGGAAATCAATCCCCCGGGCCCAAATCCTCTCGGAGCTGCGCCGACCGTGAGCTTAGCCTCGTGTTTCGCCTTTAAAATGTAATTTATGTCGTGTTAGCACCAGACGGGTCGGAGAGAAGCGGGACTGTTACGCCCCGTGGGGTATTTTCTGCTAGTCTGAGCTATCTGTTTTTTAAAGTATAAAAATCTCTCTCCGAGAAATGTCGCCGCTCACTTAAAATGTGAACAACGTTCGGCCTGTTTTGATCAAATGTCAAAGTGACTCCTGCAAGGAGGCCAGCTGACACATGAGGAGTCCCCCTTTTAAGGCTCCGGGGCGTCTGAGGCTGGAGGAGAGCATGAGATTAGCTTTGTGATAAAACTGATCCGTGACCTCAATCTATCGAGACCTGAAGAACTCCATTAAACAACAGGGAGGGCGGGCTCTTCATCAATTGTACCTGAGGAGGTGGACAAACAATGGCAAAAACAAAGCATTTCATTTACAAGGAAAAGTGGATCCGAAGAGTAAAGAAAAGAGTAATAATCGACGGGCTGGTGTTCTGATATCGCTCTAAAGTTGTACAGGAACATGTTTTAAAAACTGCTTTGCAAGCTGTTCCTCGTCTGATATGCATCGTGCGTTTAAGGTTTCCGACCGCGCTCAGACGCACCGATCACATTCTATGCGGGTTAGCGCCCCGAGCCGGCGGGTCAGCGCCAGCTGGTCAAGCAACAGGCACACTTTGAGACTGGTTTACCTTCGGCGAGCGGCTGTCGGGGGGACAACCGGCTCTCTGCTTGTTAATCCCGGCTCAGAGGGCCACACATCCTGAAGTGAACTGAAGCCTTGGGCGGCCGCTCCAAAAATAAAACCCCGTTCGCCTTCAGTGTGTGTGCGTGAGTGTGAGAGTGTGAGAGTGTGTTGCAGGGGGGCAGATGGGGGGTTTCCAGGCCACCTGAGATGGCTGAAGGTGCAGCCCCCTACAGGCGGCCGGAGGACACCTCCACCTGAAGGGGGTGATGGTCGACCAGCAGGACGCGGCCCTTTACCCGACACCTGACTCGTTTAGAACCCAGCCCGGGTGTTGTTCTCCACTACGACCTCGAAACGCTCCGTTTACAAAAAGTCTTTTACGGTCAAGAAGCATTTTTTTTCATGTGTTAAAGCTGCATTCTCTCTCCTGACCACCAGGTGGCGACTCCTCTGGTTGTATAGAAGTCTATGCTTCATGTGTTAAAGCTGCATTCTCTCTCCTGACCACCAGGGGGCGACTCCTCTGGTTGTATAGAAGTCTATGCTTCATGTGTTAAAGCTGCATTCTCTCTCCTGACCACCAGGGGGTGACTCCTCTGGTTGTATAGAAGTCAATGCTTCATGTGTTAAAGCTGCATTCTCTCTCCTGACCACCAGGGGGCGACTCCTCTGGTTGTATAGAAGTCTATGCTTCATGTGTTAAAGCTGCATTCTCTCTCCTGACCACCAGGGGGCGACTCCTCTGGTTGTATAGAAGTCTATATAAATGACTCTACTTCTCTTGATGTATTCCCTCAGTAAACATTGTAAACATTAGTTTTTGGTCTCAATCTCTAGTTTCAAGTCTTCTTCAATACAGCGTGATGTTCATTTAGTAAATTATGGTCATTTAGAGTCAAACAGACCATAAAGCAGGGGAAGCTTTAGGGCGGGGCTACAAGGTGATTGACATGTCTACAATGTTTAACATGTTTATGATTTATTAAACACATATCTCTTGTAAATGGCTGGTTTACCAGTTCAACATAATATAAGGTGATGTAAACATGGTCAAGGACTTTCAAAGACTCGTTCTTCTCATGGCTCATAGATGAGGACGATTGTGAACGTTTGGGATGTACTTAAAACTTCCTCTTGCATTCATTAAAATAAGTTGTCAAAAGCTGTGTACCAATAAGTTATCGGCTGAAATGCTCAGAATCTTTAAAGGTGTTTTAATGGGGGGGCTTTACAATCTGTACACATACGACATCCTCTGACCTTTGACCCTCAGATCAGAAGCAGGATATACTCCTCAAAATAAACTTTAACGAGGAAGAAAGGGAAGAAACCTTCTGGAGAGCAACAGAGGAGGATCTCTCTATCAGGATGAACAGAAGTACAATGGATGTCATGTGACCAGAAGAACAATAGATTTAATGTGACCAGAAGAACAATAGATGTCATGTGACCAGAAGTACAATAGATGTCATGTGACCAGAAGAACAATAGATGTCATGTGACCAGAAGTACAATAGATGTCATGTGACTAGAAGTACAATAGAGAAGTACAATAGATGTCATGTGACCAGAAGTACAATAGATGTAATGTGACCAGAAGAACAATAGATGTCATGTGACCAGAAGTACAATATATGTCATGTGACCAGGAGGACAATAGATGTCATGTGACCAGAAGTACAACAGATGTCATGTGACCAGAAGTACAATAGATGTCATGTGACCAGAGGTACAACAGATGTCATGTGACCAGAAGTACAATAGATGTCATGTGACCAGAAGTACAATAGATGTCATGTGACCAGAAGTACAACAGATGTCATGTGACCAGAAGTACAACAGATGTCATGTGACCAGAAGTACAGCAGATGTCATGTGACCAGAAGAACAATAGATGTCATGTGACCAGAAGTACAGCAGATGTCATGTGACCAGAAGTACAATAGATGTCATGTGACCAGAAGTACAACAAATGTCATGTGACCAGAAGTACAACAGATGTCATGTGACCAGAAGTACAGCAGATGTCATGTGACCAGAAGAACAATAGATGTCATGTGACCAGAAGTACAGCAGATGTCATGTGACCAGAAGAACAACAGATGTCATGTGACCAGAAGTACAATAGATGTCATGTGACCAGAAGTACAATGGATGTCATGTGACCAGAAGTACAATAGATGTATGTGACCAGAAGTACAATAGCTGTCATGTGACCAGAAGAACAACAGATGTCATGTGACCAGAAGAACAACAAAGAACAATAGATGTCATGTGACCAGAAGAACCACAGATGTCATGTGACCAGAAGTACAATATATGTCATGTGACCAGAAGAACAATATATGTCATGTGACCAGAAGAACAACAGATGTCATGTGACCAGAAGTACAATAGATGTCATGTGAACAGAGGAACAACATATGTCATGTGACCAGAAGAACAATAGATGTCATGTGACTAGAAGTACAATAGATGTCATGTGACCAGAAGTACAATAGATGTCATGTGACCAGAAGAACAATATATATCATGGGACCAGAAGTACAATAGATGTCATGTGACTAGAAGAACAATAGATGTCATGTGACCAGAAGAACAACAGATGTCATGTGACCAGAAGTACAATAGATGTCATGTGACCAGAAGAACAATAGATGTCAGGTGAACAGAGGAACAACAGATGTAATGTGACCAGAAGAACAACAGATGTCATGTGACCAGAAGTACAATAGATGGCATGTGACCAGAAGAACAACAGATGTCATGTGACCAGAAGTACAATAGATGTCATGTGAACAGAGGAACAATAGATGTCATGTGACCAGAAGTCATTTTTTAACAAAAAACTTTATATTGTTGCCTAAATCCTCTCCTTGTGATGCTGGTGAACCTCCTCCAGCCTCCTCCAACCTCCTCCAGCCTCATCCACCCTCATCCATCCTCCTCCAGCCTCCTCCAGCCTCATCCATCCTGCTCCATCCTCCTCCATCCTCCTCCAACCTCCTCCACCCTCCTCCAGCCTCCTCCAGCCTCATCCAGCCTCATCCAACCTCCTCCACCCTCCTCCAGCCTCCTCCAGCCTCATCCAGCCTCATCCATCCTGCTCCATCCTCCTCCATCCTCCTCCAACCTCCTCCACCCTCCTCCAGCCTCCTCCAGCCTCATCCATCCTCCTCCAGCCTCATCCATCCTGCTCCATCCTCCTCCAACCTCCTCCACCCTCCTCCACCCTCATCTATCCTGCTCCATCCTCCTCCAGCCGCCTCCAACCTCCTCCATCCTCCTCCAGCCGCCTCCAACCTCCTCCAACCTCCTCCACCCTCCTCCACCCTCCTCCAGCCTCATCCAGCCTCATCCATCCTCCTCCAGCCTCCTCCAGCCTCATCCATCCTGCTCCATCCTCCTCCAGCCTCCTCCAACCTCCTCCACCCTCATCTATCCTGCTCCATCCTCCTCCAGCCGCCTCCAACCTCCTCCATCCTCCTCCAGCCGCCTCCAACCTCCTCCAACCTCCTCCACCCTCCTCCACCCTCATCTATCCTGCTCCATCCTCCTCCAGCCGCCTCCAACCTCCTCCATCCTCCTCCAGCCTCCTCCAGCCTCCTCCACCCTCCTCCACCCTCCTCCATCCTCCTCCAGCCTCCTCCAACCTCCTCCATCCTCCTCCAGCCTCCTCCAGCCTCATCCATCCTGCTCCATCCTCCTCCACCCTCATCCATCATCCTCCAGCTTCCTCCAGCCTCCTCCAACCTCCTCCAGCCTCCTCCATCCTCCTCCAGCCTCCTCCATCCTCCTCCACCCTCATCCATCATCCTCCAGCTTCCTCCAGCCTCCTCCAGCCTCTTCCAGCCTCCTCCATCCTCCTCCAGCCTCCTCCACCCTCATCCATCCTGCTCCATCCTCCTCCACCCTCATCCATCATCCTCCAGCTTCCTCCAGCCTCCTCCAACCTCCTCCAGCCTCCTCCATCCTCCTCCAGCCTCCTCCATCCTCCTCCACCCTCATCCATCATCCTCCAGCTTCCTCCAGCCTCCTCCAGCTTCCTCCAGCCTCCTCCAGCCTCTTCCAGCCTCCTCCATCCTCCTCCAGCCTCCTCCACCCTCAGTGGAACAGATGGTGTGATTCCTGTAGAAACGGCCTATAAATCAAGAGTCAAAAGAGATCCTGAAAAGATGACTCTACTATTTTAGGAAGGTGACAACCTGTAAAAGTGACCTGCATGAACTCCACGACATGAAGAGAGAGAGACAGAGAGAGATTTGATTTTTACAAAACCTTTATTTTACATGAAAAAAACGAATATACGAACAAACACACACATTGTAAACATATTAACTAAATAGAACAACAAATAAATCTGAGAGGTGGTCCCTCTCCGTCTCGTCCTCGTAGCAGGGAAACCACCGCCGACACGCCTCCCAGTTCAGGACCGGCCACCTCCATCAGTCCGGTCCTCTGGACCTCGGTCCTCTGGACGTCGGTCCTTGCATTTAAAATAAGCCTCAGACTCCTTAATCGCTTTACCGACAGTAACAGCGATCTTCCTCAACCTCCAGCGCTCCCGATCAGTAAAACTCTTCACGGATATATTGGCCATGTGGAGCCGGATGGACTTAACAAGTCTCGGCAAGTCCGAGAAGTGATCCTCTATAAAAATCCTCTGGTTTTTAGTCCTACCTAGAAACCCTTTTAATTCGTCCACACTGTACACGTCTGGGTGCTCCTCACCTTCCTCAGAGGAGGAGTCCTCCTCCATACTGGACTCAGACTCCTCGTCCCCCTTACCCGAAGCTCCCTTCTTGGCCCGTGAGCTTTCCTCATCCTCCCTGCTCTTCCTCTTCAGACGGTGAGCCTGACCCTCCTCCTCCTCCTCCTCCTCCATGTCAACCTCACCGTCTGACCACTCAACACCCGCCTCCTGCCCACATCTTTCCTTCCCTGCCCCCTCCTCTTCCACCTGCCGAGACACTCCAGCCCTCTCCTCCTTTACTTCCTGGGACACCTGTGTCCCCCTACCCCCCACCTGCTGGACCACCTCTGTCATCCCGTCCTCCACTTTCTGGGCCACCTCTGCCCCTTCTCCTTCACCCTGCTGGGCCCCACCCAGCTCCTCCCGACCCCCCTCTTCACCCTGCTGGGCCCCACCCAGCTCCTCCTGAACCCCCTCTTCACCCTGCTGGGCCCCACCCGTCTCCCCCTGTCCTCCCTGTGCCTCCTGCCGGTCCCCTCCGACCCCCTCCGGACCCTCCTGGTTCTGTCCCTCAGGAGCCGCTTCACTAGAAGCGTCCCGCTCAGCTGCCCTCTTACTTGGGCAGTCCCTGGCCTGATGCCCCTCTCGTCCACACCGGAAACATTTCCCGTTTCCAGAGGTCACAAACAGCACATAGTCAAAGCCCTCGACTCTGGTCCTGATGACGAGGTTGAGCTCCTCACTCCTGTTGTTCAGGACCATGAGGAGCTGCCTCCAGTGAGACACCACGTGCTTCTGCAGGGGAGACCTGCACCCCGAGGAGACCTTCCTCACCCCCGACACCACCCTCCCGTGCCTCGCCAGCTCTCCGAGCAACACCTCGTCCCTAATGAACGGGGGCACGTTGTCTCACCTTCTCCACGCTGTCGAGGAAGATCACGACCGCGCTGTTCATGCGGGCGGCGGACTTCACGTTGCCGTGACCCACCACCCGCCCCACCGCCAGACTGCAGTCCTCCACGGAGAACGCAAAGCCCGGTGCAACTCTCAGGCCATGTCCCCGAGTCAACCAGCTGAGGTCCATCGCGCGCTGCTAACGCGCGACGGCCGGCTGCGCCAACACGCACACAACAAGCCACCAAACCCCCTTGTGCACACAATAACCCCACACACCCTACAACACACACTACCACACACACTACAACACACACTACAACACACACTACAACACACACTACAACACACGCTACAACATACACTGCCTTCTGTCGACCACTCCAACAAGAAAAACAGACAAAAAACACCATTTACTCACAACAATGCTCTCAGCTCACAACCTCCGACCTCACGCTCAGAGAGAGAGAGAAAGAGAGAGAGACAGAAAGAGAAAGAGAGAGAGAGAGAGAGAGAGAGAGAGTCTAAGAGACTCACTTTGGAGTGTTAACACAACTAATGGACTGGTCTCTGCCCATTCTGACCATGATAAACCTCCAATTAGGTTGTTTGTTTATGGAGTCAATAACCGGCTCAGCTCTGAACAACAAGGTTTCTCTGTAAATATGTCGTCTTTGCCTCAATCGCGTGTTTCCATAGTTCCTGAAGTCCCATTACGACTGCTCGATGGTCCCAGTTCTATTATTATTATCCAATTACTCTGTTACCGTGCACTGGCTGATGAAGTGTCTGGCACACACACACACACACACACACACACTTTCATCTCCATTGTCTGGATGCCAAGCTGATGTGTAATCCACACACACACACACACACACACACAGCCTTCCATCACTGTAAATTTAGCAACAGAAGCTTCTCAGCTGCTCCTTTCCAGAACCCGAGCCCTCCTCCATCCGCAGCATTTCACCCATCTCCTTCTCCAGGGTCATCCTGCCCCCCCCCCCCCCCCCCCCCCCTCCCCCCACCTATCTCATCCCCACATTAACATACAACACACACTCTCATCCCTCAGCCAATAAGGGCCTGATGAGCTCGAGTATCACTATAACACAAGGACTTATTCTCTGAGCGAGCCCTGTGGTGTCTTACAGACCTTCGTCCCCGTCGCCCGAGGAGCTTCTCTTCCCCTCAGAGGTAAGACGACCTCTGACCTTCTGAACCGCACACTTTCCTCCTTTTCAGCTGCTTGTCTTTCACTGCGTTTGTGGAGAGCCAGACCCTTAGGTGTCGTGAGCCAGACCCCTCAGATCGTGGTCTGGTTATCGGGGGTCGTGACCCCCCCCCCCCCCCAACCCCCCTCCTCCCCCCCCCCCCCCCGAGAGGCGAAGACGTGGGACGGGCGTAGTTTGGTGTTCGGGGATCGTAAACGGTCGTTTAACAGGGTTATTAAAATGTCTCATAACGTAATAGAATCACGTGTTTATGTGCCTTATGTGAGTTGCAGTTTGCACCTCCGCGTTATGGGATGTCGAGGTGTCAATATGAATGGACGTTTTTCACCTCGTTCATTTTGTGGCTTTATTTTAATCCTAAATGCATCTCGGTCCATCTGCTTTTTAAAAAAAATATATATATATATATATAGATATATATCTATATATAGATATATATAGATATATATCTATATATAGTGGACTGGGATGTAAACTGTGACCGTCTGAATTGTGCAATATGAACATAATCAGAGAGCATTAAAGTGACGTAACCACGACGACCTCATTATTTACCTTCGAAGAAATGCAGATTTCTTTTTGAGTGCCTGAAAAGTGATATTTGTGACGTTGTTTTTAATGTAGAAAATTGGCAAATCTCTCCGTTAGTGTGACGGTGAACACGTCTGCAGGTTCACGGACGAGCAGCTCAACCCTCAGATTTATGGTTTAAATTCTGGCCCATCTCCTCTTTATTCATGTGTATATAATACAGGCATCTTGACATTTCACTCGAAGTCCTCCAGAGTTTTGAGTTTCAGACGTTCGTTGTTCTCGAGGAGCGAACGCGATCGCTCCTCCGAGCGCGCCGACGTGCCGGAGCGTCGGCATGCGGCCGAGCGAAGGCCAGGACGCTCGGTGGTGACGGGCCGGCTGTCGGCGCCGAGTCCATCAAAGAGAGCGGACGCCGATTGGCCGCTCGAGCGTCCTCCTGCCAGACCGAGCCGAGGGATTAAAGCAGCTATTTGGACGCCGTTCCCCAGCTGATGGGTAGAAATAGGACCCAGAGATAATCCTCCTTGTCCCCTGCAGCTGTGCACGCCGCTAAGTGTGAAGGAGTCATCCAAAGACACTTTGTGTATAAATATAGAGTTTATACCTCAAATGTGCCGAATGCTACATGCAGAGAGCAGGAAGCGGCTCCTCGTCCTCCTTTTGGACTTTGAAGGATGCTTCGATCGGTCAGCGAGACCTCGGGGGGATTAGAGGGGCATTTCCCCAAAATAGGACCGGAGTTTGGCCTTTCTTCATGAACTGGAGAGATGGCCTTTTAATCCGGGGAACGAGGTCATAGAGGTCAACGTGAATACTATTAAATTACCGCGTTGTGAATTATGAGGATGAGTTTTAAAACAGGAGGGGGGGGGTGATGTGCGGACTCCTCCCCGACCGGCTGAGGCTCTGGACGAGGTGTTTGGGGCGAGTGTGAACAAGGCCTCAGTGGGGACGCCGTCACTTCGCTGCAGCTCTCTGACCTTTGACCTTTCCGTGGAAGAAGTACTGAGGTCTTAAAACAAACCTATTTATCATGCCTCTGCTCATACCCAAACTACAGAGGGTGGATCTCAACCACAAGGTCTATTTTAATAACCTTTGTGTTGTAATAACAAGAATAAGTGGGAGCTTTTTGTTCAGATATGTAAATATCAGTCTATATGGTTATTATTAAATGAAGTTGGCACACAGCATAAATTTAAACGTTTCAGGCTTGTCTGAAAAATATATTTAGGAATGATGCAGCAGACTGTTTACACCTTTCCTAAATTATAGGACAATATGTGATACGCAGAAAATAAATTAGAGAGTATTTAGAACGGAAACTTCTCTTCCTTTCCTTCTCTAATATGTTCTTTATTATTCTAGTTGTGTTTAGAGCATGTACAAGTGGATGATATATTATTAAACCTGTAAAGAAATAAAATAATAATTGAATTTATTTGTAATTACTCACTAATTGGCGACTATAAAATAATAAATAGAGGAACCCTAATTAGGGGACCTTTGTTCTCAGGAGGTTAAGTGCAACAATGGAGAAAAAAAAAAAACTCTGTCTACCCATTAAGGTCCAGGCTTAGGGGGGCGTTCCAGACCTCCGCCTCCCCGGCAACACGCTCCTCCTGTGGGACTCGTGGGCGTTCCCAGATGGACGAGATACGTAATCTCTCTCTCTCCAGTGAGATTACATATCTCGTCTGGCAATGTGAAGGAAAAACAACAACAACTCCATTACATGTAAACGTCCTTCTTTCAAAACTCTTAAAGGCACAGGGTGTAAGATTTAGTGACACCTAGTGGTGAGGATGCAGATAGCGAGCAACAACATGAGCCTCAATGAGCCCTGAGAACCGTGGTGTATCTTTACATCTCTGCTTTACATCAACAAATTCAGAATGGGATTAGAGTTCACATTTAAACTATAGCTAAATA
Organism: Cyclopterus lumpus; assembly: GCF_009769545.1. Lineage (NCBI taxonomy): Eukaryota > Metazoa > Chordata > Actinopteri > Perciformes > Cyclopteridae > Cyclopterus > Cyclopterus lumpus. Next base: position 28,560,439 of record NC_046968.1, read on the forward strand.
TTGTTTATAGAGCAGCAACAGTTGTGTTTACAACAAAAGAGTCACTATATAAAGTCATTAATATCGCGCTGCGCTTGTGTAAACAAAGCGGCGGTGGCCGTTTATAGGTTTCACTTTTGTTTACGTGTACGCGCTTGTTGGACAGATGTATCGATAGTGTCCTTCACTTCTAGATAATAAATGACATCAAAACATTACAAATTATTAATAAAAAGCTAAATATACTTTTAAGTATGTAATAAAAATACAAATCATGCAAAAGCATGTAGCCTATAACTACATGACTTCACCCTTCTGTTTGTGAATAATCTAACAAGATATAACGATCAGTGAGCTCTAGAGTTGCTAGCTGTTTCCAGTCTTTATGCTAAGCTAAGCTAAGCTAACTGTCTCCTGGTTGTAGCTTCACGTTCACTGTACACACTTGTGTGGTGTCGATCTTCTCGTCTGACTCTTTGCAAGAAAGCAAATAACAGAAAAGTTTCATAATATTTTAGTAGTTTAATAGTTTGGTGTTTTTACAGCTGGACAGACGTTTCAATGGGGATCAAACTCTGAACCGGTCGTCCTCTCTGCCGTCATCTCAAAGCCTCTTTGTTTCCTCCCTCAGGTGCGAAGTCTGCTGTCAACATGTCCGACACCGAGGAACTGTAAGTGTCAACAACAACAACAACAACAACACACACCGACGCCAAGTTTCATTGGTTTCACTTTGAGCTGGGTTTTCATGTTCGATTGATTTGTGAATGTCTTTCATATTTCAGGGATCAGCTCGAGGGTAAGTTTATATTATATATGTATTATATATAAAAGCACATGAAATGCTTTCAGAGCTTTGTATTCACATAGACTTTAATTTAATCATAAATCAATGCTATTTTTCAGAATGTGTTACAATGGCCTCAAATGCACAGCTAAAATTAACATTATTTATAATTTGTTAACCATATGTTTTTGTGTTTATTTGGAAATAAATATTGTAAGAAATATGTCACATATTGATGTTTACATACAGATTTAGTGTAATCACGGTCAGTTTAGAGAGTGTTTAAATGTGATTGTGAAAATGACTCCGTGTCGTATTCGTTTCTGTTCGTCTGCAGAGGAGGAAGGTAAAGACGACGGAAGACATTTGAATCCATATTCAACATCATTTTCTCCGCTGCACTAATTTGTCAGCTGCCTGATTTCACCCTTAACTTGAGGTGTTTTGACTGCTCTTTAAACAGGAAGCGCTGACGTCTGCAAAGACATTATTTCTATTCATTGTGATTTAAAAACGCTAATGAAAGTTAACCACGTCAGCATTAAAGATAGCTTCGTATTAATAAATGCACATTTACTTTACTTCATTATACTTTCTGACTAAAACTCAGCTGTCAGTCAAACACGTCAAAGTTAAGGGTGATTTTTGTTCTGAGTGATGTTTTGAATCACATGGTTGAGAAAAGCTAAATGTGAGAGCTTCCAGACGCTCTACATTGACGTTTTCTCGGTATGTGACATGTTTTTCACGTTTCATCATTGCAGCCGTCATTGACCTCATTCACACAACGGACATATTTCTAACGGTGGAGGTGGGAAACTTCCCATTGATCACGATGGTGGGAACTGGGGAGGAAACTGGGCGAGACTCGGTGACGATTGGGCAAATAAATCAAATTTAAAAGTTCATCTTACAAAATGTAAATGAAGTAACGTCATTGAAACCCTTCAATCGTATTAAGTTATGCAGATAACTTAATAAACCTGCAACACTCCCCATTGGTAACCTCCATTAGAGCTGACAACCAGGTAGAGTTCACGTTGGCTCGATAAGGACAAACAATCAAATTGAAGTATAGACTTTGAACCATAGACTTCTATACAACCAGAGGAGTCGCCCCCTGGTGGTCAGGAGAGAGAATGCAGCTTTAACACATGAAGCATAGACTTCTATACAACCAGAGGAGTCGCCCCCTGGTGGTCAGGAGAGAGAATGCAGCTTTAACACATGAAGCATAGACTTCTATACAACCAGAGGAGTCGCCCCCTGGTGGTCAGGAGAGAGAATGCAGCTTTAACACATGAAGCATAGACTTCTATACAACCAGAGGAGTCGCCCCGTGGTGGTCAGGAGAGAGAATGCAGCTTTAACACACGAAGCATAGACTTCTATACAACCAGAGGAGTCGCCCCCTGGTGGTCAGGAGAGAGAATGCAGCTTTAACACATGAAGCATAGACTTCTATACAACCAGAGGAGTCGCCCCCTGGTGGTCAGGAGAGAGAATGCAGCTTTAACACATGAAGCATAGACTTCTATACAACCAGAGGAGTCGCCCCCTGGTGGTCAGGAGAGAGAATGCAGCTTTAACACCTGAAGCATCGATCAAAACAATCTGCACAGTAAAAACTTAAAATAAGGGTAGAAACTCTATGTATTAAAAAAAAAAGAAACACGATGACGGGAGCGACGTTGCAGGAAAACCAACAGTGAGAGAAAACAATCGTCACTTCCATGTTTTTATACTTTTTTAACTAAATGAGGGACAAATTAGCGCCCGTGTCACGTCTTCGCTTCCAGAAGAAGCAAAACAAGTGAACTCTTCAGGAAGTTTCCCACCTCGACGGTTCAATATGGCTTCTGTGTGAAAGGTCAAGTGACCCCCTCTCATCATCATGTGTTTCTCTCTCTCTCCAGCAGCTCTGTCCATCACTCACCCCTCCATCCCTCTCTCTCCCTCCCTCTCTCTCTCGTAACTAAAGTATAATCTCTCACTTTGTGTCATGTCTGTGGTCTCCATTAACGGCCTTCTTCTCCGACACCCTCCCTGCGCCCGGCGGTTTTGGTGCATGCTGCGTGGCCCGTAGCCCAGGAGGAGGTAGTAGAGGTAGAAGTAGCCCCTGAGGCGGAGGCCCAGGTGGAGGCAGAGCCCGAGGTAGAGCCTGAAGCCGAGCCAGAGCCGGAGGAGGAGGAGGTCCAGGAGGAGGAAGGTACGTGGCGGGACAGACGGGTCCTCCCGGCATCGAACACCCGGCACAACATACCCGACCGGGACCAGTTTAGGGCTCACGTTTTACATTTTAGTCCCTTCGTTGTCATTTCTGGTACATTTCTGATACATGTTCTTTTTTAGAATTTACATTTCCAAATGTTCAAAATGAGCTTTCGCACTCGAGATCAGATTTCCTTTTCAATCGCACCGTCCATAATAAAAGTCATTTTCGTCTCCAAAATAAAAAAAATTTTAAATTTTTTTTATTTTTCTTTTACAATTTAAATTTTTTAGAAATGGCCATTGTAACAATTAATCAGAAAATAAATGTGAATTTGACGTAAAATAACATTGCACTTTTATTTTCTTTATATTTTTTTCTAGCTTTAGCGGTTAGCTTTAGCGGTTAGCTTCAGTCCGCGCGGGTGGGCGCGGCGTGACGAGGCCGGTGTGTGTTGTTCTAACCAAGAGGCCCCGGGGGGCCCTTGGGTGCCTTCGGGCTCTCTGGACACTGATTGCATCATCACCATCAGCGTCAGTGTCACGCACAACCAACACAAACATGTGTGTCCCGTTTCCAGCGTTGCGGCTCCGAGTGTTTGAACTTGTGAATCTGAACGTTGAAAGAGAAGAAGAAGAAAATCTGCTGCTTTTACATGAACTGTCTCAAGTCTTTGGCAAACTCACAAAGGATTATGGGTAATATCAGTCATGTAAAAGCTTCTTCTTCTTCTTTCTTTCCATGAGTAGATGAAGAGTGGCACCGGTCCCCACTGTTCACGTCTTCCATGGAAATGTTGTTGTGTTGTTTGTTGTTTGTTGTTGTTTCTTTGTGGTGCCACTGCAGACGTCCCGCTGCACTAATGCTTCAGCTTTTAGAAGCACGTCGTTTGGTTACCGACGGTTACGCTCAGTTCAGCAGTTTTTATGTGTAGAGAAGGTGGTCTGGTTCTAGAGAGTTCTTCTTCAAGCTCCTCATCGGAGCCACCGGGTCGGATTCTGGAGAAACCAGGTGACATCATGCAGGTTCACCAGAACCTCCTTCAGTTCAGACTCCAGCAGAGACCAGTCCACCGTGGGCAGACCCAGATCCAGCAGAGACCAGTCCACCGTGGACAGACCCAGATCCAGTAGAGACCAGTCCACCGTGGGCAGACCCAGATCCAGCAGAGACCAGTCCACCGTGGACAGACCCAGATCCAGTAGAGACCAGTCCACCGTGGGCAGACCCAGATCCAGCAGAGACCAGTCCACCGTGGACAGACCCAGATCCAGTAGAGACCAGTCCACCGTGGACAGACCCAGATCCAGTAGAGACCAGTCCACCGTGGACAGACCCAGATCCAGTAGAGACCAGTCCACCGTGGGCAGACCCAGATCCGGCTTCACCTGAGCCAGAACCAACACTACCACTTTAGTCCACAGGGGGCACCAGAACCAACACTACCACTTTAGTCCACAGGGGGCGCCAGAACCAACACTACCACTTTAGTCCACAGGGGGCACCAGAACCAACACTACCACTTTAGTCCACAGGGGGCACCATAACCAACACTACCACTTTAGTCCACAGGGGGCGATAGAACCAACACTACCACTTTAGTCCACAGGGGGCACCAGAACCAACACTACCACTTTAGTCCACAGGGGGCACCAGAACCAACACTACCACTTTAGTCCACAGGGGCGATAGAACCAACACTACCACTTTAGTCCACAGGGGGCGACAGAACCAACACTACCACTTTAGTCCACAGGGGGCACCAGAACCAACACTACCACTTTAGTCCACAGGGGGGGCCAGAACCAACACTACCACTTTAGTCCACAGGGGGCACCAGAACCAACACTACCACTTTAGTCCACAGGGGGCACCAGAACCAACACTACCACTTTAGTCCACAGGGGGCACCAGAACCAACACTACCACTTTAGTCCACAGAGGGCACCAGAACCAACACTACCACTTTAGTCCACAGGGGGCACCAGAACCAACACTACCACTTTAGTCCACAGGGGGCACCAGAACCAACACTACCACTTTAGTCCACAGGGGGCACCAGAACCAACACTACCACTTTAGTCCACAGAGGGCACCAGAACCAACACTACCACTTTAGTCCACAGGGGGCACCAGAACCAACACTACCACTTTAGTCCACAGAGGGCACCAGAACCAACACTACCACTTTAGTCCACAGGGGGCACCAGAACCAACACTACCACTTTAGTCCACAGGGGCTGATAGAACCAACACTACCGCTTTAAGAACATAAAGGTCATTATTATAATATTATTAATAATAATTGTGTTGTGGAGCTGCCCGCTGTGTTAATGCAGAAGGAACGCGTGACTTCTGCAGTGGCTGCCGCTGCCTGTTTACTATGATTATTATTATTATTATTATTATTATTATTATTATTATTATTATTAAGTATTACAATGTGCTTGCTCAGCTGTGCAGCACCGCTAATGCTCTCTGTTCTCTTGCTTTGGACGCTTGCTGCATGCAGACGGCTATGAAGAGGAAGGTATGTTGATGTCGTCCCTTTCGCACCTTTTTCCACACGAGTCATGTTACGTTTTGTTCGCTGCCATCAAAAGAGAGCGTTTTGCAAGGATGCAGAAATGCTGAGTCGTGTTTTTGTTTGTTTGTTTGTTTACGGGTGCCCGGCGGCTCATCTGTGCTTCTTCTCTTCTTTGCATGATTGCGTCCTGCCAGTGGACGAGGGAGATCAAGATGGTAGTTTGTATTTCCTGCTGAGTCGTGTTGTCTGCTGTTTTGTTTGTTTGTTGCCGTAAAAAAAATAGTTTTTTAAAAACCCAACAATATAAAGTTAATCACAAACTGTTCTCACTGTTAAAATGTGTGTTTTATTCATTTACCATAAATTAACAGTAATTTACTGTCAAACTCCGTGTTGTGAAAAGTGTGCGATGAAGAAGATGAAGTAGTTCACGTGGTGATTCATGACTTTGGTTTGATTCACACACTAATGCGCAACAAATTAACGCACAATAGATAGAACAACCAGGAAACCGTGAACTCACAGCACTTAAACCACAAACTGGAGGTTTGAGACGACGTGGATCGTTCCCCTGATTAACCAGCAGCCGCGTGGTCGTTCTTCATGTTCTGGGTTCTCTAACGCGTTCTCTCTCTTTTCTCTTCATGTTCCTGTTTTAACGATTAAAAAGAGGAGAAGCCAAAGTTCAAGTGAGTACATTTACTTTCTTCCACTTTTAAAGCTCATTACCGACTACTCTGGTTGTATAGAAGTCCATGCTTGATGTGTCAAAGCTGCATTCTCTCTACTGACCACCAGGGGGCGACTCCTCTGGTTGTATAGAAGTCTATGCTTCATGTGTTAAAGCTGCATTCTCTCTCCTGACCACCAGAGGGCGACTCCTCTGGTTGTATAGAAGTCTATGCTTGACGTGTTAAAGCTGCATTCTCTCTCCTGACCACCAGGGGGAGACTCCTCTGGTTGTATAGAAGTCTATGCTTCATGTGTTAAAGCTGCATTCTCTCTCCTGACCACCAGGGGGCGACTCCTCTGGTTGTATAGAAGCCTATGCTTCATGTGTTAAAGCTGCATTCTCTCTACTGACCACCAGGGGGCGACTCCTCTGGTTGTATAGAAGTCTATGCTTCATGTGTTAAAGCTGCATTCTCTCTCCTGACCACCAGGGGGCGACTCCTCTGGTTGTATAGAAGTCTACGCTTCATGTGTTAAAGCTGCATTCTCTCTAGTGACCACCAGGGGGCGACTCCTCTGGTTGTATAGAAGTCTATGCTTCATGTGTTAAAGCTGCATTCTCTCTCCTGACCACCAGGGGGTGACTCCTCTGGTTGTATAGAAGTCTATGCTTCATGTGTTAAAGCTGCATTCTCTCTACTGACCACCAGGGGGTGACTCCTCTGGTTGTATAGAAGTCTATATAAATGACTCTACTTCTCTTGATGTATTCCCTCAGTAAACATTGTAAACATTAGTTTTTGGTCTCAATCTCTAGTTTCAAGTCTTCTTCAATACAGCGTGATGTTCATTTAGTAAATTATGGTCATTTAGAGTCAAACAGACCATAAAGTAGGGGATGCTTTAGGGGCGGGGCGACAAGGTGATTGACAGGTCTCTACCAGAGCTGTTTACAGCATCTCTAAGTCCTCTTCAGTCCAAATATGGTCACTTTATTTATTGAAACACTAAAGCACGTCATTACGGTAAGAATGGCCGTGCCGTGGCGAGGTGTGAGGGCGGCTCACGCCACCGAGGTCTTGAGACGGGAGGCGTGAAGCGACGGGTGTTTAGTCGGTTGCAACGTGCAACCTCACCACTAGAGGTCCCTCTGAGTTGCCGTTCGATATTTGAACGTTATTTTCCTTCGACAGACCGTCTGCTCCGAAGATCCCCGACGGAGAGAAGGTGGACTTTGATGTAAGCCGACTTGTTTTTGTTCAACGGTGTTTATCCAGAAACATGCAGCAATATATCATCAGTACATTTACTCGAGTACAACATTTTAGGCACATTTTAGTACCTCCCGTGTGTCCAGTTTGTGAGTGACAGCTGTCGCCCGCCTCTCTCAGGACATGCAGAAGAAGCGTCAGAACAAAGACCTGGTGGAGCTGCAGTCGCTGATCGACGCCCACTTCGAGTGCAGGAAGAAGGAGGAGGAGGAGCTCCTCGGCCTGAAAGACAGGATCGTGAGATTAAGCAAAATATATACATTGAACATGCACTTCATAACATGCATATATATAAATATTTATTTATTTATATATACACACATATATATATTTAAATATACATATACATATTTATTTATATATATATATACATATACATATATATTTATTTATATATTTATTTATATATACATATATATATTTATTTATTCATATATATATATATATATATTATTTATTATTTATTCATGTGTATACATCGATATATATATATTTATTTATATTTATTTATTTATATATATATATATATATTTCTTTATTTTTATTTATATTTATATATATATAAATATATATATTTATTTATGTATATATATACATATATATGTATTTATATATATACATATATATTTTTTTATTTATATATATAAATATATATATATATATATATATATTTATTTATGTATATATACATATATATGTATATTTATTTATATATTTATTTATATATACATATATATATTTATTTATTCATATATATATATATATATTATTTATTATTTATTCATCGATATATATATATTTATTTATATATATTTATTTATATATATGTATATATATATATATTTCTTTATTTTTATTTATATATATAAATATATATATTTATTTATGTATATATACATATATATGTATTTATATATATACATATATTTTTTTTTATTTATATATATAAATATATATATATATATTTATTTATGTATATATACATATATATGTATTTATATATATATACATATACATATATTTATTTATTTATATATATATACATATATATCTATATTTATTTATATATATACATATACATATATATCTATATATATTTATTTCATTTTATTTATTTATGTATCTTATTGTAAGTCGCTTTGGATAAAAGCGTCAGCTAAATGACATGTAATGTAATGTATTGTAATGTATATATACATATATATATGTTTATATATACATACATATATATATATATATTTGTATTTATTTATTTATATATACATATATATCTATATTTATTTATATATATACATATATATCTAATTATATTTATTTATTCATTTTTATTCATATATATAAATATATATATATATTTATTTATACATATATATATATGTATTTATATATATATATATACATATATTTTTATTTATTTATATATAAATATATATATATATATATTTGTATTTATAGATATTTATAGATATATATAGATATATATATATTTATTTATTTATATATGTACATATATGCACATGGCCAAAAGCTTTGCAGCATTTATTTATTTGCAGCATTAATTATTCATTTTTCCAGGAGAAGCGCCGTTACGAGCGAGCCGAGCAGCAGAGGGTCCGAGCCGAGAAGGATAAGGAGCGCCAGGCCAGACGGGAGGTCCGGACCCCTGTTATCATTCTCCATGTTTACACTCACACACCTTGTGTTACCACTTCATCGTCGTGTCCTTAAAGTATCTGATGTCATCGTATAGTGTCGCGCCTCACCTCACACACACCGTGATGTCACACTCATTTCTCAGGCTGAGCGTCAGAGGAAGGAGGAGGCCGACGCCCACTGGAAGGCTGAAGCGGAGGCCAAGAAGAAGATGACGCTGAGCAGCATGGGGTCCGGCTACAGCAGCCACCTGCAGAAGGTAGGCAGTGTGTGTGTGTGTGTGTGTGTGTGTGTGTGTGTGTGTGTGTGTGTGTGTGAAGACCTTCAGATCTTCCTCTTCTTCTCTTTTCTCTCCCAGGTGGAACAGAAGAGAGGGAAGAAGCAGACGGAGCGGGAGAAGAAGAAGAAGATCATGTCGGAGAGATGCAAACCCCTGAACGTGGACGGCTTCAGTGAGGACAACCTGAGGTAACCGGAGATGTCCTCACAGAGATGGAACAACCCAACACCTTCATCCTGCTCTTCATCCTGCTCTTCATGGTGTTCTTCATAGTGTTCTTCATGGTGTTCTTCATTGTGCTCTTCATGGTGCTCTTCATGGTGTTCTTCATGGTGTTCTTCATAGTGTTCTTCATAGTGTTCTTCATGGTGTTCTTCATGGTGTTCTTCATGGTGTTCTTCATTGTGCTCTTCATGGTGTTCTTCATGGTGTTCTTCATAGTGTTCTTCATGGTGTTCTTCATGGTGTTCTTCATGGTGTTCTTCATGGTGTTCTTCATGGTGTTCTTCATGGTGTTCTTCATAGTGTTCTTCATAGTGTTCTTCATGGTGTTCTTCATAGTGTTCTTCATGGTGCTCTTCATGGTGTTCTTCATGGTGTTCTTCATGGTGTTCTTCATAGTGTTCTTCATAGTGTTCTTCATGGTGTTCTTCATAGTGTTCTTCATGGTGCTCTTCATGGTGCTCTTCATGGTGTTCTTCATGGTGTTCTTCATGGTGTTCTTCATGGTGTTCTTCATAGTGTTCTTCATGGTGTTCTTCATAGTGTTCTTCATAGTGTTCTTCATGGTGTTCTTCATGGTGTTCTTCATGGTGTTCTTCATTGTGCTCTTCATGGTGTTCTTCATGGTGTTCTTCATAGTGTTCTTCATGGTGTTCTTCATGGTGTTCTTCATGGTGTTCTTCATTGTGCTCTTCATGGTGTTCTTCATGGTGTTCTTCATAGTGTTCTTCATAGTGTTCTTCATGGTGTTCTTCATAGTGTTCTTCATGGTGTTCTTCATGGTGTTCTTCATGGTGTTCTTCATGGTGTTCTTCATGGTGTTCTTCATGGTGTTCTTCATAGTGTTCTTCATAGTGTTCTTCATGGTGTTCTTCATGGTGTTCTTCATTGTGCTCTTCATGGTGTTCTTCATGGTGTTCTTCATAGTGTTCTTCATGGTGTTCTTCATGGTGTTCTTCATGGTGTTCTTCATGGTGCTCTTCATGGTGTTCTTCATGGTGTTCTTCATAGTGTTCTTCATGGTGTTCTTCATGGTGTTCTTCATGGTGTTCTTCATGGTGTTCTTCATGGTGTTCTTCATTGTGTTCTTCATGGTGTTCTTCATGGTGTTCTTCATGGTGTTCTTCATGGTGTTCTTCATGGTGTTCTTCATAGTGTTCTTCATGGTGTTCTTCATGGTGTTCTTCATGGTGTTCTTCATGGTGTTCTTCATAGTGTTCTTCATGGTGTTCTTCATGGTGTTCTTCATGGTGTTCTTCATGGTGTTCTTCATGGTGTTCTTCATGGTGTTCTTCATGGTGTTCTTCATGGTGTTCTTCATAGTGTTCTTCATGGTGTTCTTCATGGTGTTCTTCATGGTCTTCTTCATGGTGTTCTTCATGGTGTTCTTCATGGTGTTCTTCATGGTGTTCTTCATGGTGTTCTTCATGGTGTTCTTCATGGTGTTCTTCATGGTGTTCTTCATGGTGTTCTTCATAGTGTTCTTCATGGTGTTCTTCATAGTGTTCTTCATGGTGTTCTTCATGGTGTTCTTCATTGTGTTCACATAAAATAGAGCAATATGTTCAATATGTTCAATATGTTCAATATGTTCAGATTCTCCTGTATTTGAGTTATTATGGGATGCACGTCACAAAGCGGTTTAGAACCACAGCAACGTGGTTCTGTCTTAGAACCGTTCCCTGAACGTTTGGTTCTGCTTGCGGTTCTCCAGGGAAAAGGCCAACGAGCTGTGGGAGTGGCTCCACGACCTGGAGGCCATCAAGTACGACCACTGTGAGAAGCTCACGAGGCAGAGATACGAGGTCAGAACATAACAAGAACTTTATTATAAGAATAAGCGTCAAAGATTAAAACAGGTCCATCAAACCCAATGAATGAGATTTAAAAAAGAGGAAGAACTCAACGTGTGTGTTTTTGTGTAAAATCTCAGTTTTATGACAAACGGGAGTTTGAACGCGTCGCGTTGTGTTCATGAACCGGTGTTTCCACGTGTGCGTCGTGGACCCTGCTCTTTGTCTTCCAGGTCGTGTCTCTCAGGAATCGAATCGACGAGCTGCAGAAACAGTGAGTCACAAAAACATCAACGAAGAACAATTAGTTCAAAATACAGACGCCATGTAGTGAAAACAATGTTCTAAAATAACTTTATTACGATGTTTATGTAATATGATCCGAGGTGGAAGAAGAGTTTAGATGTTTTACTTAAAGAACGTACCTGCGTTTAAACTGTAAAAGTACAAAAAGTATTCACATTAACATTAAACATTTAAAAGTAAAAGTACTCATTAAGTAGAATGACCCATTTCAGAATAATGTATATTCAAATTTGGGATTAAAATGAATGCAATAATGTTTAATATTGGAGCTGGTAAATGTGGAGCTGATTTAAGGAACTTTATTTACTGCTTGTTAATTTAATTTTTAATAATATGTAATTTATTGGTTGGTTTAAACGTAATATTAATAATAAATCTAGAATTTAGCTATAGCTTTAGCTAACTTTCTAAAGCTGTCAAATACATAGTTTATAGATAAATATAGTTCCTCAAAATTTCCCTTAAGTACACTATTTTTTTTTTTTTTTACTAATTTCACCACCAACAAATACAATAATTTATTTACTTGTGTTTTTGTTTTGTTTTTACTTTTTATTTCATAACTACCTTCGTTTTGACATAAATCAATCCTGATAAAAAAAACTATTCAAAATAATATATATATTTTTTTTTAATAAATTGACTTTTAATCATTTTATTTGTATTACATCATTGTTATAGTCTATACATAATGAATAATGTAGTCCATGGTTGTGACTGTCATGCCTCTGTCTGGACACTAGAGGGCGACGTAGCTTCAATAAACCGCTCCGGGTTAATTTCTCAGGCTGTGCTTTCTTATATATTTAATATATTTTTAAATATCTATTTTTAATAGCCATAATGTTCAACTCTCAGACACCATAAAGCATCTCTGTACACATCTGATGCATTTTGTTTGCACTTTTGCGCTTTGCAGCAGCAAGAAAGGAGCCGCCGCGCGCCGCAGGAAGTGAGCGGCGGCCCGGAGAAGAGGCTCCTCCCCCTCGGCTGCAGCGGCAGCTCGGACCCGGAGCGAGTGGACGTCACGATGAATTCAGCTCTAATAAATACATTTTAAAAATGTCATTGACTCCGATAATAAAATGCCAGAATTATTGATCAACCGGCCTGCGTGTCGAAGTTTGTATCGATCGATCTGATCGATCTCATTGATCAGCTTCTAATAAACAGGAAGTTGATGCAGCTGAACTGTCTTTTCTTTTGACTGTTTAACAAACCTGCATCTGAAGGAATAATATATTGCTTTTATATTTTATACATAATATAATATAATATTTTTTATGTATTTTTAAAAATCACAAATTGTACTTGTATACAAGTACTTATATTGATCAAGTATTGTGCAGAGCTCCTGCTCCTCCAGAAAAGATGCATGTTGAAGGTGTAAACTACTACAAGATATAAATATATATAAATATATAACTGGGAAATAAAATTGCATTGCTTATATCAACTAAAGGGTAACCGTGTCACCTGGTGGTGGTTTGTGGTATGACATGCTGGGATAGAAAAGTTCAAGCTTTCTAAATTTGAGAAATGTAATTCTCAAGTTCATATTTTGGTTCCCGGGACCCCCAAAAAATCTATGTGATCAAAAGTTTAGAAAGTGGTGTCCCCACATGTAACCTAGTAGTCTGGTGTCCACACGAGGCAGCAAAAACAAGTATGTGTGTGTGTGTGTGTGTGTGTGTGTGTGTGTGTGTGTGTGTGTGTGTGTGTGTGTGTGTGTGTGTGTGTGTGTGTGTGTGTTTTTTGTAATTGATCCTCGGATGTATCAGGCTGAATATGAAAAAGGAAGTTATTGTTGGTTTCAACATGAGGCCTCTGTAATATGTTGACACTTATTTTAAAGCGTGAATATCGTAAAGTAACTTTACTTTTACTTGGCTAAAATATTCTTTTACTCGTTCTAAATTATCTTAATAAATGACATCGTTGCACCTTAAGAAGTTATGAAGTCGCATCGGATGCTGTTCATTTTAGCGTGAAGGTCCCAAATGATGTGAGAAATATTCAAACCTCCATTCATAAAAATGAGAATATTGTTTTTACACAAAGCCCCAAAAATCTGGCGTCAATCAATCGTACGATTTAAGTTCTGATACTTTAAAACTGCTTCGATCAATAATTAATACAAACGATGGATTAGATGCGTATTTAAAGGAGTTCGATCATAGCGACAAACTTTACTGTTTTAGTTCAGTCGATTTTTAACATGAATATAAAATATGAGAGCGATGAATATAAATATTTATTTATTAAAATGCCATTCACTCATGAATAAATATATAGAAACATATGACACAACAATCGCAGCATGTGTGTGTGTGAACAAACAGCTCTTATTTACAGATTTACAAAATGGTCCTAAATTTTTATCTCTGCAGCAGAAATAAGTCATTTTTTTTCCTCCATGAGTTATTAAAACTTAACAACGTTCGCTTCGTTCAAAAAGCCAAAAACTGAAGAAAGACTGGACGCAAACTTCTGTAAAATACAGTTTGTTTTGGTGTTGCTGGAAACGAGTCCTGGTGGGTTCAGCATCTGGAGGATCTGGACCCCGCAGGGCTGCTCTGAGGCGATCCGGGGCCCCGGGGGACCACGCTGTCCCCTGGGGGGGCCACAGCTGGATCTTTGCTGATCCGCTCCACGATGCTGGACAAGCAGTCCAGACTGGAAACCAGCGCCGGCTTTCTGCTGCTGGAATCTGAGACGAGAGAAACGGCGTTTAGTTTCTTATCGTCTCCACGAGTCCCGTGAGGAGGCGGAGCTCCAATTAAAGGGCCGAGACGCCTTATTGAAAGAGTCAAATGTCATATTTAAACTTTTCTGTAAATCTAATGTTCTGACGTTTAACATATCTGATATCTGTGGTTGAATAAATCTGGTTATTGAATGACTGAAGTGTCTTAAAACTGCATTCTCTCTCGTGTCCAGCAGGGGGCGACTCGAGGAAAAACAAGTTCAAATCAGAAGAGAAACGTGAGAAATGAATTTGGTCACATGACAAATGAAATGAAATGAAAGGAGGTGTGAAGGGGAAACTGACCGTCTGTGTGGCTGCAGTACGAACCGTCACTGGTCGAACACGGAGAGATGAACTCCATCTGGAACCAACCAACCAACCAATCAATCAATCAATCAATCAATACAGTCCATTTCAGTCGGGAGACTCACAGTGAACAATCAGTCAATAATAGTTGCAGTCAAATGCACATTATTCATGTTTAAAAATAGATCTATTTAATGTATTTCTTTCACCACTTAATCAAGTTATTTTAAACAGAAACTATTTGTTCTGCACATTTTAATTCATAAACATAATTTCTACTCTTCATTCTGTATTTTAACCCGTAATTAACATTTTTAAATAGCAAAAGGAGTTAAAATGTTGATCTGCTCCACTTTTCAGTTCATTTCATGAATCAAGACGTTGAAATGCAACAAAACAAGAAAAGAAAAAAAACATTTTAACATTTTAACTGTATTTAAAAACAAATCTGACCTGATCACTTATTTCCTTTCTTTCTAAAAAAAACAAATTAGTTTCAACACTTGAAACTGACTTCAAAGAGCACATTTCAAAGCTTGCTGCTAAAATATTTTTGTCCTATTAAATTGGAAAAGCGCAGAAGAAGAAGAAGAAAACCAAACAAGCCCGACGCATTCCAAACATTCCCGGAGGCGGCAGGTGGACCCGCTCAGCTGTTCCTGGGACTCACCGGGCCGTCGGAGCAGTTGGATCCGGGGCTGCCGGCGCCCGAGTCCACGCCGCCGCGGTGCTCCGGCGGCGGGTAGAAGCCGCCGCCCCCCCGGCCGCCCCGCAGCAGCGTCTGCAGGGACTCGATGTAGCTGATGGCGTTGCGCAGGATGTCCACTTTGGGGAGCCGCTGGTTGGGGTTGGCGGCCGTGCAGCGCCGCAGCGTCTCGAAGGCGTCGTTGACCTTTCCGAGCCGCCGCCTCTCGCGCATGGTGGCCGCTTTCCTCCGGTCCTCGTGGGACGTTTTCCTCTTGCAGGCCTTGCACGCCCAAAGCAGGCAGCGCCCCGTCTGGTGGAGGCCCCCCGGGGCCCTCACGTGCTCGTCCTCCTCCTCTTCCTCCTCGTCCTCCTCGTCCTCCTCTTCTTCCTCCTCGGCGACGGGGACGTGGTGGTGGTGGTGGTGGTGGTGGTGAAGAAGATGGGCCTCTGGTTTCAGAAGGCCGGCGTGCAGTAGCCGGGAGTCCAGGTCGTCGAAAAAGTTCATGTCGCTGGTGCTGAAGCAGGGGTCATCGTAGAGGTCGTCGGCCGAGGAGACGGGGAAGGAAAGGTCGGACAGATCCATCTGCGGGAGGAGGAGAAGTTCCCTGGAAAGGTCCTCGGGTGGAAGAAGAGAAGAAGAAGGTCCACTCTTCAATAGAAGAGAGAAGGTCTCCTGAATGAAGAGCAGGAGCTGTCTTCAGAGGAGGTGGGAGAGCTTAAAGGGACAGTCCGGGGAACTCCAGCTGCCTTTATGAAGGAGTCCCTGAGGAGGCGGGGCCAAGGTGTCACTGACCAATGATCTGAGGGGTGTGTGTGTGTGTGCGTGTGTATGTGTGTGTGTGTTTCAGGTGATATTTATTTGTTGCCTTGTACAAGGCAACAAATAAATATCACCATGAAACACCATGAGTGTTTACTTGTTTGTTGCCTTGTAGAAGTGTTTACATATTTGTTTACATATGTGTTGACTTGTAGAAGTGTTTACATATGTGTTTACTTGTTTGTTGACCTGTAGAAGTGTTTACATATGTGTTTACTTGTTTGTTGACTTGTAGAAGTGTTTACTTGTTTGTTGCCTTGTAGAAGTGTTTACATATGTGTTTACTTGTTTGTTGACTTGTATAAGTGTTTACTTGTTTGTTGACTTGTAGAAGTATATACATATTTGTTTACTTAGTTGTTGCCTTGTATAAGTGTTTACTTGTTTATTGACTTGTATAAGTGTTTACTTGTTTGTTTACTTGTATAAGTGTTTACTTATTTGTTGACTGTAGAAGTGTTTACTTGTTTGTTGACTGTATACGTGTTTACTTGTTTGTTACCTTATAGAAGTGTTTACTTGTTTGTTGACTGTAGAAGTGTTTACTTGTTTGTTGACTGTAGAAGTGTTTACTTGTCCGTTACCTTGTAGAAATGTTTACTTGTTTGTTGCTGTAGAAGTGTTTACTTGTTTGTTGCTGTAGAAGTGTTTACTTGTTTGTTGCTGTATAAGTGTTTACTTGTTTGTTGCTGTAGAAGTGTTTACTTGTTTGTTGACTGTAGAAGTGTTTACTTGTTTGTTACCTTGTAGAAGTGTTTACTTGTTTGTTGCTGTAGAAGTGTTTACTTGTTTGTTGCTGTGGAAGTGTTTACTTGTTTGTTGCTGTAGAAGTGTTTACTTGTTTGTTGACTGTAGAAGTGTTTACTTGTTTGTTACCTTGTAGAAATGTTTACTTGTTTGTTGCTGTGGAAGTGTTTACTTGTTTGTTGCTGTAGAAGTGTTTACTTGTTTGTTGCTGTAGAAGTGTTTACTTGTTTGTTGACTGTAGAAGTGTTTACTTGTTTGTGGCTGTAGAAGTGTTTACTTGTTTGTTGCTGTAGAAGTGTTTACTTGTTTGTTGCTGTAGAAGTGTTTACTTGTTTGTTGACTGTAGAAGTGTTTACTTGTTTGTTACCTTGTAGAAATGTTTACTTGTTTGTTGCTGTGGAAGTGTTTACTTGTTTGTTGCTGTAGAAGTGTTTACTTGTTTGTTGCTGTAGAAGTGTTTACTTGTTTGTTGACTGTAGAAGTGTTTACTTGTTTGTTACCTTGTAGAAGTGTTTACTTGTTTGTTGCTGTAGAAGTGTTTACTTGTTTGTTGCTGTAGAAGTGTTTACTTGTTTGTTGCTGTAGAAGTGTTTACTTGTTTGTTGCTGTAGAAGTGTTTACTTGTTTGTTGCTGTAGAAGTGTTTACTTGTTTGTTGCTGTAGAAGTGTTTACTTGTTTGTTGCTGTAGAAGTGTTTACTTGTTTGTTGCTGTAGAAGTGTTTACTTGTGTGTTGACTGTAGAAGTGTTTACTTGTTTGTTGCTGTAGAAGTGTTTACTTGTTTGTGGCTGTAGAAGTGTTTACTTGTTTGTTGCTGTAGAAGTGTTTACTTGTTTGTTGCTGTAGAAGTGTTTACTTGTTTGTTGCTGTAGAAGTGTTTACTTGTTTGTTGCTGTAGAAGTGTTTACTTGTGTGTTGCTGTAGAAGTGTTTACTTGTGTGTTGACTGTAGAAGTGTTTACTTGTTTGTTGCTGTAGAAGTGTTTACTTGTTTGTTGCTGTAGAAGTGTTTACTTGTGTGTTGCTGTAGACGTGTTTACTTGTTTGTTGCTGTAGAAGTGTTTACTTGTTTGTGGCTGTAGAAGTGTTTACTTGTTTGTTGCTGTGGAAGTGTTTACTTGTTTGTTGCTGTGGAAGTGTTTACTTGTTTGTTGCTGTAGAAGTGTTTACTTGTTTGTTGCTGTAGAAGTGTTTACTTGTTTGTTGCTGTGGAAGTGTTTACTTGTTTGTTGCTGTGGAAGTGTTTACTTGTTTGTTGCTGTAGAAGTGTTTACTTGTGTGTTGCTGTAGAAGTGTTTACTTGTTTATGGCTGTAGACGTGTTTACTTGTGTGTTGCTGTAGAAGTGTTTACTTGTTTATGGCTGTAGAAGTGTTTACTTGTTTGTTGCTGTGGAAGTGTTTACTTGTTTGTTGCTGTGGAAGTGTTTACTTGTTTGTTGCTGTGGAAGTGTTTACTTGTTTGTTGCTGTAGAAGTGTTTACTTGTTTGTTGCTGTAGAAGTGTTTACTTGTTTGTTGCTGTAGAAGTGTTTACTTGTTTGTTGCTGTAGAAGTGTTTACTTGTTTGTTGCTGTAGAAGTGTTTACTTGTTTGTTGCTGTGGGGCAGAACTCCTCTCAGCTTAATGAGGAGGCACTACGTTTAAATTTAGCAGCTCGTGAAATCCAAGACAAGTGCCCTTTAAACTCCAGCTGGTATCATTGAATATCCAACCCCCCCCCCCCCCCCCTCATGCCCCCTATGCCCCCCCCCCCCCCTCCACCCATATAACCCCCCCCTCTCATGCCCCCTATGCCCCCCCCTCCACACATATACCCCCCCCATATGCCCCCTATGCCCCCCCCTCCACCCATATAACCCCCCCCATATGCCCCCCCCTCCACCCATATAACCCCCCCCCCATATGCCCCCCCTCCACCCATATAAACCCCCCTCTCATGCCCCCTATGCCCCCCCCCCTCCACCCATTTAACTAAATAAACAAATATTAGTTTATACTATTATTTTGTTATTAATAGAATATATGGACATGATAATGATAGTTATGCACTGAGGTGTATTATTGGCTACAAAACATACACAGAGAAGAAGAAATGCAGCATAAGGTTACTGTAAATCTAATTACTAATTTAGGGCGGGGCTTACAGTGATTGACAGGTCTCTCTACCACGTTGTCGTCACAGCGTGTTTTCACTTCATGAAAGTTAATTCTGCCGATTTTAGTCGACCTAAAAAAACGTGTTTGTTCGGTTTGTATTTGGCTCCGCCCTCTCGTGTCCCTTCTGGTTGCAAAAAAAAAAACAAGATGGCGACGGCCAAAATACCAAACTCAAGGCTTCAAAAACGGGTGACATCACGGCGACTCCGTTCGCTTGTTGTGAAGCAGACGCTAGTGTTCTAGTCGGGGACTATTTTCAGCGGCGGATTAATCTGCATTTGGTGCTCTTAGTGGCAGCAGGATGGTGTGTGAAGGACACGACCGTGTGTGTGTGGATGGTGTGTGAAGGACACGACCGTGTGTGTGTGGATGGTGTGTGAAGGACACGACCGTGTGTGTGTGGATGGTGTGTGAAGGACACCACCGTGTGTGTGTGTGTGTGGATGGTGTGTGAAGGACACGACCGTGTGTGTGTGGATGGTGTGTGAAGGACACCACCGTGTGTGTGTGGATGGTGTGTGAAGGACACGACCGTGTGTGTGTGGATGGTGTGTGAAGGACACGACCGTGTGTGTGTGGATGGTGTGTGAAGGACACGACCGTGTGTGTGTGGATGGTGTGTGAAGGACACGACCGTGTGTGTGTGGATGGTGTGTGAAGGACACGACCGTGTGTGTGTGGATGGTGTGTGAAGGACACGACTGTGTGTGTGTGGATGGTGTGTGAAGGACACGACTGTGTGTGTGTGGACGGTGTGTGAAGGACACGACCGTGTGTGTGTGGATGGTGTGTGAAGGACACGACTGTGTGTGTGTGGACGGTGTGTGAAGGACACGACTGTGTGTGTGTGGATGGTGTGTGAAGGACACCACCGTGTGTGTGTGGATGGTGTGTGAAGGACACGACCGTGTGTGTGTGGATGGTGTGTGAAGGACACCACCGTGTGTGTGTGGACGGTGTGTGAAGGACACGACCGTGTGTGTGTGGATGGTGTGTGAAGGACACGACCGTGTGTGTGTGGATGGTGTGTGAAGGACACGACCGTGTGTGTGTGTGTGTGTGTGTGTGGATGGTGTGTGAAGGACACCACCGTGTGTGTGTGGATGGTGTGTGAAGGACACCACCGTGTGTGTGTGGACGGTGTGTGAAGGACACGACCGTGTGTGTGTGGACGGTGTGTGAAGGACACGACCGTGTGTGTGTGTGTGTGTGTGTGTGGATGGTGTGTGAAGGACACCACCGTGTGTGTGTGTGTGTGGATGGTGTGTGAAGGACACCACCGTGTGTGTGTGTGTGTGTGGATGGTGTGTGAAGGACACGACCGTGTGTGTGTGTGTGTGTGTGTGGATGGTGTGTGAAGGACACCACCGTGTGTGTGTGTGTGTGTGTGGATGGTGTGTGAAGGACACGACCGTGTGTGTGTGTGTGTGTGTGGATGGTGTGTGAAGGACACGACCGTGTGTGTGTGTGTGTGTGGATGGTGTGTGAAGGACACGACCGTGTGTGTGTGTGTGTGTGGATGGTGTGTGAAGGACACGACCGTGTGTGTGTGTGTGTGTGGATGGTGTGTGAAGGACACGACCGTGTGTGTGTGTGTGTGTGGATGGTGTGTGAAGGACACGACCGTGTGTGTGTGTGTGTGTGGATGGTGTGTGAAGGACACGACCGTGTGTGTGTGTGTGTGTGGATGGTGTGTGAAGGACACGACCGTGTGTGTGTGTGGATGCTGATGACGGATCAACGGCCTTGAAACACTTCCACCGTTGCTTTTGGTGTTTTTTTGATGTTTTTTGGGGAGATTTATTGGATTATAATCAGACTTTCCCTTGAAGTCAATCCAGACGTCTGGTTTCGGTGCCGCGCTCTGATCCTGTGGCGTGGGGGTGGGGTGGGGGGGGGGGGGGGGGGGGGGGTGGGGGGGCCGTGATACTGGACTCCTTTAATCCGGCATTAAACCCCAGAAGCGGTTCGCAAGGCGGCCGGACGCCACCGCTCGCAGCTGGAACATCAGCCGGAGAACCCATTAGAGCCCGGCGGCCAATCAGAGGCCAGACGAGGGGCGAGCCAGCGGAGACCAATCACAGTCGAGCGTGGAATACATTGAAATAAAACCGTGTAAAGAACTACTTACACTTTTACAGATAATATGTATTTATGTGGTTTTAAAGCTGAGATCTAGGAGTTCGTTTTTAGTCATTTAACTAATATATATATATATATATATATATATATATATACTGTATACATACAGTATATATATATATACTGTATACATATATATATACATACAGTATATATATGTATGTATATATATATACATACATATATATATATATATATACATATATATATATATATATATACATACAGTATATATATATATATACTGTATGTATATATATATATATACTGTATGTGTATATATATATGTAATTTTTTTCACACACAGCCCCCCCCTCACACACAGCCCCCTCCTCACACACAGCCCCCCCCCCTCACACACAGCCCCCCCCCTCACACACAGCCCCCTCCTCACACACAGCCCCCCCCTCACACACAGCCCCCTCCTCACACACAGCCCCCCCCCCCTCACACACAGCCCCCTCCTCACACACAGCCCCCCCCTCACACACAGCCCCCTCCTCACACACAGCCCCCCCCTCACACACAGCCCCCTCCTCACACACAGCCCCCCCTCCTCACACACAGCCCCCCCCTCACACACAGCCCCCCCCTCACACACAGCCCCCCCCTCACACACAGCCCCCTCCTCACACACAGCCCCCTCCTCACACACAGCCCCCCCCCCCTCACACACAGCCCCCTCCTCACACACAGCCCCCCCCCCTCACACACAGCCCCCTCCTCACACACAGCCCCCTCCTCACACACAGCCCCCTCCTCACACACAGCCCCCCCCCCTCACACACAGCCCCCTCCTCACACACAGCCCCCCCCCCTCACACACAGCCCCCTCCTCACACACAGCCCCCCCCCCCCCCCCCCCCCCTCCAGATCCTCTTCCTGCCTCTCAGCTGGTCTGAAGCTCTTAATCTGGTTTCCGTCTGTGAGCGTCTCACGTTTCAGTCAAGAGCCTCAAAGTCCACGAGGACTGATGCCAGGTCAGTTTATAGCAGCCGGGGGGGGGGGGGCTGTGTGTGTGTGTGTGTGTGTGTGTGTCTGTGTGTGTGTGTGTGTCCATAATGTCTTAAATAAACACAATAAAAGTCTTGTTTACATCCATAATGTCTTTAATAAACACAATAAAAGAGGAGGCGGAGCCTAACGGTGAGTTACTACTTCCTGTCTGGACACGCTGTATTACTCCTCTTTGAGAAGATGTCATTTAGGAACTCTTGATTGACAGCTTGAGGAAGCGTCCTCGCTCATCCAGAACAGATCAGGTCCTCCTCCTCTCAGGGGTCAAAGGTCAAATCAATTCAGATTCAATACAGAGCTGTCACGTCACTTCCTGTCCCAGGAGGTCACCTGACCACCTCAGATCACCTCACTCTTCCTCTTCCTCCTCCTCTTCTTCTTCCTCCTCCTCTTCCTCTTCCTCCTCCTCGTCCTCCTCTTCCTCCTCCTCTTCCTCCTCCTCGTCCTCCTCCTCCTCTTCCTCCTCCTCCTCCTCTTCCTCTTCCTCCTCCTCCTCCTCAAAAGAGGATGTTAATAGTCCGAAGCGACAACTTTATTCTTCCGAACAATGTAAAGTTTAGTTTTGTTTACATATATTCAATTTATAGAGAAAGACAGAAAATACCATATATATAAAATACCAAATATATAAAATACCATGTATTTAAAATACCGTACAATATATATAAAATACCATATATATAAAATACCAAATATATAAAATACCATGTATTTAAAATACCGTATAATATATATAAAATACCATATATATAAAATACCATATATATAAAATACCATATATATAAAATACCATGTATATATATATACTGTATAAAATACCATATATATAAAATACCATATATATAAAATACCATGTATATATATATATACTGTATAAAATACCATGTGTATATAAAATACCATGTATATATATATACTGTATAAAATACCATATTTATATATATACTGTATAAAATACCATATGTATATAAAATACCATATATATAAAAAACCATGTATATAAAATACATAAAATACCATATATATAAAATATTGATGGTGATGATTATGGCGATCATGATGTGATGATGAAGATGATGAAGATCATGATGAAGATGATGGTGGTGATGATGAAGATGATGGTGGTGATGATGATGATGATGTCGGTGATGATGATGAAGATGATTGTGAAGATCATGAAGATGATGATGATGATGAAGATCATGATGATGATAATGATGATGATGAAGATGATGGTGGTGATGATGATGATGATGAAGATGATGGTGGTGATGATGAAGATGATGGTGGTGATGATGATGATGATGTCGGTGATGATGATGAAGATGATTGTGAAGATCATGAAGATGATGATGATGATGAAGATCATGATGATGATAATGATGATGATGAAGATGATGGTGGTGATGATGATGATGATGTCGGTGATGATGATGAAGATGATGGTGAAGATCATGATGATGAAGATGATGATGATGATGAAGATCATGATGATGATGATGATCATGATGATGTTGAAGATCATGATGATGAAGATCATGATGGTGATGAAGATGATGGTGAAGATGATGATGAAGATCATGATGGTGAAGATGATGATGATGAAGATGATTGAAGATGATGGTGATGATGATGATAATGATGGTGATGAGGATGAGGATGAAGCTCACGATGATGATGGTGATGATGATGGTGAAGATGATGATGATGAAGATGATGGTGACGAGGATGAGGATGAAGCTCACGATGATGATGGTGAAGATGATGATGATGATGAAGATGATGAGGATGAGGATGAAGCTCACGATGATGATGGTGAAGATGATGGTGATGATGATGATGATGGTGATGATGATGAAGATCATGATGCAGATGATGACGATCATGATGATGAAGATGATGGTGAAGATGATGGTGAAGATCGTCATGATGATGATGATGATGATGAAGATCATGATGATGATGATGATTGAAAACTAGTTTCCAGGTCAGTTTGTAGCTCCTCCCACTTTATGTCTTGGATTTCACAAACCATTCAAACACACACACATTTGTGTGTGTGAGTGCGTGTGTGTGTGCGTGTGTGTGCGTGTGTTCGTGTGTGTGTGCGTGTGTTCGTGTGCGTGTGTGTGTGTTTGCGTCCATACGTGAGGGGGGGGGGCGGGGGTCAGCTGTTGTGGCAGGATTAACACACACACAGACACACACACACACACGCAGACACACACACACACACACACAGAGGAACATGTCCGACTGGAGCTTTTAAAAGTATAAAATAAATTAATCCGGTTCATTTCTCAGTAAAATGAGGTTGATTTATAGTTTTTAAACATCAAAATTAAGTTTACTGGGTCCACGTTCTCCAGCGGGTTATTCTTTATTATATTATAATTATTCTTTGTCACAATTTAAGTTTATTAACGACGTGTTGTTGAGAATAAAAACAGAACCGCTGCGTTATGAATATGAGACGTGAAGAAGTATTAATACCACAATAAATACTCCATTAGAAGTATTCCTTACTAAACTTACTTAGAGTACTTAAAGTAAAAGTATTGATTGTGCAGTAACAGTTATATCTAATTAATAATTAGGTGTTTACCTAATTTAATCTACAATAATGCTTCATATGTGAAGTCATACTATATAATAGGACTTTTTATTTTTTTAAATTGACGTACTTTATACTATGACATTTTATGAAATGCCAAATTATATTGCAAGTGTGTAACATTTATGACAATGTCATTAAAAAAACATTAAAAAAACATTTTAACTACATACTATGACATTGTTTCACTATTGATGTGATTTTAAAAAAAAATACATTTCTATAAACGTTTTATTGCATTTTAATCAAATACTATATTATGACTTAAATGTTCTTTTAGGCATACTTTACTTTTATTACATTTTTGACATGATTATATTATTACATTGACATTCTTTGTTATATTTATGATATTCTAAACTGTCGGCTTTTAATGATCATTTTCATGACACGCTACATTAACAGATGCTGTAATTTCTTTCTTTTTTTAATAATTTATAAAAGCTGTGACCACGCCTCCTGCTCAGCTGTTCCTGCTATCTCCTCTCCTGGTCTGGTGGTCTGGTGGTCTGGTGGTCTGGTGGTCTCATCGGGTCCAAACTGGTCTCCATAAAGACATCCCTGGATTTGGAGGGTTCATGGCTCGGTGTCGGTTTCCTCTTCATGCCAACAGACTCCAGACCAGCTGGTCGGTCTGGAGTCTGATCCTCGAGAGGAGGAGCAGCACAGAGTTCTGACTCCAGACCAGCTGGTCGGTCTGGAGTCTGATCCTCGAGAGGAGGAGCAGCACAGAGTCCAGACTCCAGACCAGCTGGTCGGTCTGGAGTCTGATCCTCGAGAGGAGGAGCAGCACAGAGTCCAGACTCCAGACCAGCTGGTCGGTCTGGAGTCTGATCCTCGAGAGGAGGAGCAGCACAGAGTCCTGACTCCAGACCAGCTGGTCGGTCTCTCGATTATCCGTGGTCACACATCTGGATTCCCATCTGACACCGAACACTCGCTCCTCGACATTAAAGAAACATCTGCAGCGTTCAAAGTCAGAATAAATGAAGTCAGAATAAAGATTTATCTTCATTTAAGAGACTTCAGAGAGTTTAAAGGTGCAGCGCTCTGGGGACACCTGGTGGTGAGGCGGCAGACTGCAGCCACCAGAACACCGCGTCCCCATCTGGTCAGTGTTTGGTTTGACCTCTCCGGGTTACCGTAGCAACAGCTGGCTCCACATGTACATATGAACATAAGCAACTTATTCTATGTGAATGAAATACAACAATTATTATTTTCAGCTGATGAAACAACAAATAAGATAGAGATAGATAGATATATACTTTATTAATCCCCAAGGGGAAATAAAAAGTAGTACTGAGAGTAGAGTGTCTCTTCAATTATGAATTATACATTGGACAGGATGTCTGTAGGTCCTTAAAGAATTAAAATGTTAAAATTTTAATCATAAAATCTTGAGTCAATAATTGAGCATCTCATCTTATTTATTTTAGAAAATAATCTGCAGTTATTCATACATGCATTCAGGAATGTTTAACTTTTTACAGCTTTCACAGCTAATTATCATGTTTTTTTTTTTTTATATATTATATTAATTTTAACAGTAACAATATTAAAAAAATACTAAATATCTCATTATTACTATTGAATGAACACCGCAAAAAAGTTGAATTTTTCAAGGAAATATTTATTGAAAATGCAAATGTACATTTTTATGATACAAATCCTCTTTAAATCGACTATCCAGGCGAATCGTTCTTTTCTTATTAATATTTTTTTCATCATTTAGATTTTTGATTTTTTCCAGAAACATCTGCAATATTACAGAACAACATATACTTTCCATGTGACAGACTGCAGGTACAGGTGGGTCTGTTTGATATGAACAAATACATTACGGATTTATTCCAGAGAGAAAGATGCATCTATAACCGCCATGCTCTCCTAATATATATATATATATATATATATA
>NC_046968.1:28589796-28627296 GCF_009769545.1 Cyclopterus lumpus
AAAGATAGAAAGCCACAGAGGAGGAATCTTCACAAACGAGACAAAACACAAATATTAAAGGGCTGATGAGATGCTTCATGCTTTTATCACATGCACAACATGTTTAAATAGATCTTTTAAAATATCAATAAATACAATTAATGAAACATTTTTTATACATGCTCCTTCAACTTTTGTGCCATTTATAAAAGACAAAACAAGCTGAGTGCTAACGTAAAGCTGCTATGTGGCATCATAAGTGGCATCATAAGTGTGGCATCATAAGGGTGGCATCATAAGTGTGGCATCATAAGTGGCATCATAAGTGTGGCATCATAAGGGGCATCATACATGTGGCATCATAAGTGGCATCATAAGTGTGGCATCATAAGTGTGGCATCATAAGTGTGGCATCATAAGTGTGGCATCATAAGTGTGGCATCATAAGTGGCATCATAAGTGTGGCATCATAAGGGGCATCATACATGTGGCATCATAAGGGGCATCATACATGTGGCATCATAAGTGGCATCATAAGTGTGGCATCATAAGTGTGGCATCATACGTGTGGCATCATAAGTGGCATCATAAGGGGCATCATAAGTGTGGCATCATAAGTGTGGCATCATAAGTGGCATCATAAGTGTGGCATCATACGTGTGGCATCATAAGTGTGGCATCATAAGTGTGGCATCATAAGTGTGGCATCATACGTGTGGCATCATAAGTGTGGCATCATAAGTGTGGCATCATAAGTGTGGCATCATACGTGTGGCATCATAAGTGTGGCATCATAAGTGTGGCATCATAAGTGTGGCATCATACGTGTGGCATCATAAGTGGCATCATAAGTGGCATCATAAGTGTGGCATCATAAGTGGCATCATAAGTGGCATCATAAGTGGCCTCTGGTTTAGTCAACAGTATTATTATGTCGGTGCTCTCAATCTTTTAATTTCTGGTCAGTTTTTCACCTTCTGATTTTTACAGTAATACATCACATTAATAATTATTAATAGAATATTAAACGTCCATTCCACCGCAGTTCTGAGACGGCTCTTGTTAAGGTTTTTGATTACATCCGCTTAAACATAGTCAGCGGCATAATTTCAACACATTCCTGGACTGACTACTAAACTGGGTTTAATCCTCCTTAAAGGAATGGGGCAGCTGGGTGTCTATAGGTCATATGTGACATGTGGAGTTCCCCTTGGCTCCATTCTGGGGCCTCTTCTGTTTAAAATCGACATGCTTTCACTGGCTCAGATTGTGGGGGGAAAAACCAAATAGGTTATTCATTATGCAGATGACACACTCATTTACATAACAACATCTACAGGGGACCAAGCACTGAGTAAATGCATTGAACAAATCAATAATTGGATGTTTTCTTTAATCTCAAAGACAAAACTACAGATCCAAGGCAGATATCTTGCTGTAGTCATGGACTTGCTAATGGGATGCTTCTTACCGAGTCGTACTATTGAAGCACATGTTTATGTCTTGTACTCATGCTTGAACCAGGAGAGGTTTTCCTTTAATATCTAAGTGTTGTTTGAGTGAATATCCAGAGGATTCTATGCCGGTGACGCGCCTCACGTAGCAGCTTCAGTTTCCCACTCAGCTGTGACCGGTGAAAAGAGCCCGACACCAACACCTACCGACGCATGCAGACGTCTACGCTACCAACAGCACATTGTTGGCAATCAACAAGGCACTGCCCAGACGGAGCTAAACGGGGAAAGAGTTACATGTACGTGATCCACGGGGAGGGGCGGGGTCAATACTGGGTGCTGTCCTCTCAAGTGTGACATCATCCCCGCCTCCTTTCGGGGGTTAAACCCCCGTTATTTACTTCATTATCACATCTTTTAAAGATAATAACAACAGCTCCGGGAAGCGACGACGATGCAACACCCGCATCGTAAATGTTGTAAATATTTTTTCCAATTTTAGGATTGATTTTTTATTTTTTTTTAAATGGACACATTTGAGACGGCAGTTGAGAGGACCGCTCTGCAGGTTTGGCTGCAGTCAGACTTCCTGTGTGTGTTTTATGGTTTTTATTTTGAAGGGAGTACATTGTTGAATATCAACAATGGCACCGACAAGCCTTGTTGTTCTGGGTACCTCGTTCACAGTTTGTGTAAACCGTGGGAGTCAGGGGGCTAACGGGGAACAGAGGGGATCCAGTACCTGGTGGGGTTGGTACATGATGGTGAGCAGCGGCACAAACACCACAAAGCCATTCGCTTTTCAGTGACTAAACTACTGCTATCATCGGCCATTTTGTTCACTGAAAAGCACGTCGACAGATCTCTAATCTGAATAATCAGGAAAACAACAGCCGGGATCGAAGGGCGAACGGGCGGCGCTACGCTAACTAGCACGCGCCGCTAACTAGCGCGGGCCGCTGCGCTCAGATCAGCTACTCACACGTCTTGCAGCATTCGTCCATGTAACTTACGACGGTTCCGCCGATCTGAGTGCAGAGAAGACACAAAATGTTGAGCAATAAATGAAGAGCGTCTCCTTTGAGATGAGGAACCCTTGTGAGTTTATATGTCGGATGACAATTGAGACACGAAAGACTAAAGTCTCAAGACTCTCGGCCATCTTGAGCTTCATGAATCATATTTGCTTAGCTTATAGCACAATTTTAGACCAATAAAAAATAAATCCCCATTAGAGATGAAATATGTTAAAAACATATATAGTTTTACCTGTTTTTATATTAAAAACATTCATTTAAACCTCCTTTAAAAACATATTGTATATGAATGCAGTCCAATAACATAATTGACACATTTTCACCACTATGAATCAGGACCAGAATTCTATTAATTAATTCAAACATTATTGCAGCGATCGTAGCAGAGACATCTAGTGGAGAACCTTTTAGTTTAAAATCAATTAAAATATAGACATATAAGATATATCTATACGTACATGTGTGTGTGTGTGTGTGTGTGTGTCATGCTGACCTTCATACACTCGGTTTCGTTGAATGGGGGGCAGCTGTATGAGTAGGAGATGAGCGTTGGTCCCGACCGAGTATCTCTGCAGTCAAACTTCACGCAGTTTGATACCCAGGACTTCCCCGGCTGGAAACACACCGGCAGCATCAACTGATGTACTACAGTACTACTAGTACTACTACTACAGTACTACTACTACAGTACTACTAGTACTACTACTACAACTACTAGTACTACTACTACAGTACTACTACTACAGTACTACTAGTACTACTACTACAACTACTAGTACTACTACTACAGTACTACTACTACAGTACTACTAGTACTACTACTACAACTACTAGTACTACTACTACAGTACTACTACTAGTACTGATAGTAGAGAGAATGCAGCTTTAACACATGAAGCATAGACTTCTATACAACCAGAGGAGTCGCCCCCTGGTGGTCAGTAGAGAGAATGCAGCTTTAACACATGAAGCATAGACTTCTAAACAACCAGAGGAGTCGCCCCCTGGTGGTCAGGAGAGAATGCAGCTTTAACACATGAAGCATAGACTTCTATACAACCAGAGGAGTCGCCCCCTGGTGGTCAGGTGAGAGAATGCAGCTTTGACACATGAAGCATAGACTTCTATACAACCAGAGGAGTCGCACCCTGGTGGTCAGGAGAGGGAATGCAGCTTTGACACATGAAGCATAGACTTCTATACAACCAGAGGAGTCGCACCCTGGTGGTCAGGTGAGAGAATGCAGCTTTGACACATGAAGCATAGACTTCTATACAACCAGAGGAGTCGCACCCTGGTAGTCAGGAGAGAGAATGCAGCTTTGACACATGAAGCATATACTTCTATACAACCAGAGGAGTCGCCCCCTGGTGGCCAGGAGAGGGAATGCAGCTTTAACACATGAAGCATAGACTTCTATACAACCAGAGGAGTCGCCCCCTGGTGGTCAGGAGAGAGAATGTAGCTTTAACACATGAAGCATAGACTTCTATACAACCAGAGGAGTCGCGCCCTGGTGGTCAGTAGAGGTATAATCAGTTGACCTCCCACCTTGTAGAGAAGCGTCGTCCCGTTCTCGTGTTCGTAGAGGCAGGAAACATTCTTACAAACGCCGCAGCACGTCGTCTGGTCCTTCGGAGGGACGTAGACCTGGTTCTGAAACACGGTGAGGATTGGTTTCGGGAAATGGTGACATCATGTATATTTGTTAGTGTGTGTGTGTGTGTGTGTGTGTGGTGGTCTTACTGGTTGGCAGTGGGCGGAGCAGTTGATGCTGTCGGAGCGCAGCAGGTTGAAGCCGCTCGTCGGGTCGATGCTGCGGCTGCACTGCCGGCTGAGACACACGCCGTCACCGTGGTGCTCCACCAGAGTCTGACCCGGACGCAGCACGCCGCGCTCGCCGAACACACACACCGCCTCGCGCACTGCACACACACGCACACGCACACGCACACACACACACACACACACACAGCCAAGGTCAGGGGTCACAGTGAACATAAGAAACTGGCTAAATTCAATTCACATCAGGAACTCACCGCACTTGAATCTTTTACAGGCGCACTGGTTCTGTGGGTCGGACAGGAAGGCCCGGTCCAGCTGGGCGGCTTCTCCCTGAAGAGCACAAGGAGAACCGACCAGGGACCGTTAGTACACAGAAAATACACAGAGAACCAAGAGAGGAAGAGAACCATCCAAGAAGAAGCTAAGAAAATGACACAGCGCACAAAATAAATAATGAATAAAAATGTCTTTCTTTGACTTTCGTTGAGCCATAAATGATTTTGCCTTTAAAGGATCAAAAACCAGAGGATGAGAGAATAAAAGTATCGAACTGAGTGAGTTATATGCGTGATATAAAATTAAAATAAAGTCATTATGTATCAAAACTGACGTACCAGGCCACATTTTGGGGAGGAGATCTTTTCACAGGAACACTCTGAAATCACAAAAACACCTTCACATTCCAGCTGTGTTTGGGCTTCAAGGTGATCAGAAGATTCTGACATTAAAACACATTTAAAACACTTTTTTTAATTATTAATGTGGACGTGGATCTCATTTAAAAGATGGTTTCACGAGTCGTACCGCATGTTTGGTTCTGACAGCAGCGACCGGGACTGGACACGGACGCCACCGACATCCCAATGGCACAAACCAGGAGAGGACACCTGTAGGGCTCACACACTGCACACACACACGCACACACACACACACACACACACACCAGTCTTGACTCTTGTGGTACTTGCTTTTTATTTTTTTATCAAAAACTGATATGCATTTATTTAAAAAATCCTCTATTTTCTTCAAATATCCAGACAAAGTTTGTGTGTGTGTGTGTGTGTGTGTGTGTGTGTGTGTGTGTGTGTCCTCTGACCACATTGGTAGGCGGGGCAGCAGCGGTCCGTGGTGTTGGGGTCCACCGTCAGCACCTCGCCGTCCTGGCAGAGCGGCGGCGTCTCCGGACAGGAGGAACACACTGCGGTGAGGAACACACACACACACACACACACACACACACACACACACTTCATTGGTTTACAGCGCCGGCTTCGCGGGGCCCTGCTGACGACTCGCCGGCTGAACGTTACTGACTGCAGATGAAGGCGGGGCAGCAGCTGCCGTCGGCTCTGGTGGCGATCAGCGTGTGGTCGTCTCTGCAGGCGAGAGCGTCCGGCTCGCAGAGCTCAGGGTCGCACTCTGAGAAACACAAACACACGTATTAGCATCTAGTCGATGGACCTTAGCTTAGCATAAGGCCTGAAACAGCTAGCCAGGCTCTGTCCGACCATATAAAAAGACTCTAAAGGTCACTAACTGACACATTAGAAATCATATATATATATATATATATATATATATATATATATATATATATATATATATTATAAAAAACAATTTGTGGTTTTGACTTTATTATTATTTATTGTGAAACAATGTCTGCTCCCTGTCAAGAAACAAGAAGCATGTAAACACTTTTCATTTTTAAACACATAAAATAAAACAAAGAAATTATAATCATAATTTAATTGAATATATCGTCTAGTT
This sequence comes from Cyclopterus lumpus, assembly GCF_009769545.1. Classification (NCBI taxonomy): domain Eukaryota; kingdom Metazoa; phylum Chordata; class Actinopteri; order Perciformes; family Cyclopteridae; genus Cyclopterus; species Cyclopterus lumpus. The sequence continues at coordinate 28,595,819 of NC_046968.1, forward strand.
GTGATACTTGTGGTTTGTTTTATGAGGCACAGTTTGTGAATTTAGGTTATTATACAGTATTTATAAGTAATAAATAATAAATGTATGAAAATCTCCCTTTAAGATATTGCACTAGTTGTCACGGCAACCGAGAGGAAACATCTGTGTCGGACACGTTTGACACAGATGTTGATGGTAAACATTAGTGCATGAAGAGAAGCCGTAAGAGTGTGTTGCTCAGAGGGAACTCACCACACACGTAGTCCGGGCAGCAGGAGTCCTGTCGGTAGTACGACGCCAGCTTCTCCCCGTATTTACAGTCCGGAGGGATCAGGTCACACAGGCTCTGGTTGCACACTGCACACAACAACAACAACAACAACAACAACAGGAATACAATCAAAACAATGAGCCTCAGATTCTCTCTGGGAGACGCGAGTCTGGAGCTCAGGAACCAGCGAGGCCTCACCGCAGACTTCCTGCGGGCAGCAGCCGCCGGCGGCGTCGGCCAGGCTGATGAGCACCTCCGCGGCTCGCCGGCACACCGGCGGCGGCGCCGCGCCGGAGCAGTCGTGCTCCACGGGGACGACGGCGTCGTTGTGGTCGCAGCGGTACACGCAGCAGGCGTCCTTGGAGGCCTTCCACACCTCGCCGTGTGCACGGGGAACGCCGGCGCTGTCGGTGCAGGCTGCCGACGCACAACATGAAGAAAGATTCAAACGACACAAAAGTAACAATCTGGCTGTGATTTTATTGCAATAAACAATTTTTTTTTTTGTTGCTAGGCTAGGCTACGCTAGGCTAGGATAACATTGACATCATACAGGTGTGACTACGGCAGCGTGTTTATTGTTTGTGCCGCGTGGTTCAAACAATAAACAATGAGCAACAGCATTAACTTGAATTTCTAACAATGAAGGCAAATGAATTTTTGCATCGACTTTGTATGAAATGTAAAGTATGCTTTAGGGCGGGGCTTACTGCGATTGACAGGCCACTCCTCCACATTCCAAACGTGGTCCCTTGAGCTGATTGGTTGCCCCCCCCCCCCCAAAAAACATGTTGTCATTATGAACTCTACGGCATTGCAAACCGTCCCTCACCACACTTGTCCGGCGAGATGCAGAGGGCGGAGTACGGCCGGTGGAGGAGCGTCCCCTCGGAGCACTCGCAGCCCTCGGTCAGGCCGGAGCACTGGTCCGGGTCCGGGTCCGAGTCGAAGTCCTGGTTGGGGCAGGACTGAGACGTGCAGGCCGGCAGACAGGCCCGGTACCGGAGAGCGCCGGGGCACGAGAAGGCTGCAGGTGCATTTAAGTTCATACAAATGAAAGCTTTTAGCCTTTAAAAGATGACGGGGGAATAAAGAGTTCTGGATTGTGCTAGAACATAAACTGCTATAGAACCGGCTTTTAAATGCTTGAGAAACAGAATTTTTAAACCTTCATTTATTCATAATGCTTTTACTACTTGACTTCATTCTTTACAGGCTTTGAATTAAGGTCATAAACTAGCGTGAATATGAGATTTGTGATCGTTACATGTTCATATCTCTGCATTGCACCCGCTGTCTCCCAGTTCCTTTTGGTTTGTGCGCCCTCTGGTGGCGAGGAGAATAATGCAGCGTATAAACGTCTCCGTTCACGCTCTTGAGTCTCGCGACTATAAACGAGATGTTTTGTGTTTGGACCGCTGCCCGACGGTATTATTGTTATATTTGAAGACTCAAAGAGGCCTCTTACGGCAGTAGTCCGGCCTCCTCCACTCGATGCAGACGTTGAATTTGTGGCACGAGGCCACGTAGGCGGCCAGCGCCACACACTGGTTGTTGACGTACTCTGCATCTCGTACCCAAACCTCACAGAAGGTGCTCGGCGGGACCTGGAAAGCACAAACAAACAGTCATTGTGTCCGTTTATCTATTGTTTAAACGATACAAAGACTTCTTTTACATCAGAAGAACCTCATGATTTATGTGTTAAAAGGGGCGTTTGAAAAGATGTCTTTGCCTGAAGGGAAATGAGAGAGCAATAAAAAAGGCATAACTTTATGAGTCTACAAGTCGTGGACTGGCGTACGTACGAAGGCGTGGCAGCGGTGGAAGGCGTCGCTCTGCAGCATGAGCAGGCAGCCGGAGCAGTCGCTGGTGGAGCAGTTGAGCTCGCGGCGCCGGCTGTGGCTGACGTAGCCGGTGGTGTTGGGAACCTGCCAGCTGTCGATGAAAGCGTCCGGATCCTCGCCGGCGCCCAACGTGGTGCCGTTGGCCAAAGTCAGGTCGTTTGTCGGGTCTCCGTCACAGAAACCTGAGGAGAGGGGGGGGGTATGAGCCACATACGACGTCTTTACGTCACTCCTCCAAATACGGTAACTGCTGTGCACTGGTTGCAAAAGAAACCAAGATGGCGACGGCCAGATCGGCGAACTCAAAGCTTCAAAATCATCCGCCCACGAGCCAACACGAGCCAATCGCACACTACTGTACAAAATGATCTGGCTTCAATAAATAATATGTTCATGTGTCCCTATATGGAGCTAAATCCAGGCCATGAAAAGTTTTGTTGGTTTAAGTATAATTTAGATTCAGTTATGTTTTTTTTTTTCGAATAAAGATTGAAAGTTGAAAACATAAAATATGCTACTGAAAAATGAAAAAATATATTTTATTCGAAGAAAAAAAACACAACTGAATCTAAATTATACTTAAACCAACAAAACTTTTCATACACTTGTTTTTATTTCAAATACATTGTTGAATTTTTCAATGTTCAAGACCAAAACTTGAATTTTCAGGTTCAAATCTTTTTTTCAAACGAACAAAACTATTGACATGGATTTAGCTCCATATCCCTAAAGGAGAAATATTTAAAATGTGTACCAATAATTCCCTGCCGTCTTTATTGATTTGCTTCTTTGCTCAGAGCTTCACTGAAGGGTGGAGTGACTCACCACAGAGGCCCGTGGTGCGGAGCTTGTTGCCGGAGCCGCCGGTGTCGATCACCATCATGCCGGTGCTGTGGTACCACTGCAGCTTGAGGCCGGCCGGGCTGCGGATCAGGTACATGTTGCCGGTGTCGTAGATCTCGAAGCCGAACTTCTTGAAGCGAGGTTTGGCGTAGCGCGAGTCGACGTAGAGCTGAAAAGAAGACGCCGTCAGACGCCGGATGACCGTCGCATTGTGAAGAACATTCAAGTCGGCTTCTCACCCTCCGCTGCAGCCGGTTGACGATGACGTGGTGGGAGTGGTGCGTGATGTTGAGCGCCACCAGACACAGGTTGGTGAAGTTCCAGAGGAGCTTTGGGAGAGGAAGTCCACAGTCAGCCGATTACTTACAATAAGACAATTACCTTTTGTGTTAAAAGGGTTCTGAAATTGTCTATTTGACTATGAAAAGTATGCGTTAACCAACTGAAGGTGTGCTAATTGAATTCACAGAAATGTGAACATTGGACAAAGACAGGTTCAAAATCCTTGTTGCTAGCCGAGGATCGAACCGCCGAGCCTCTGATTGAAAGACGGACCGGCTAACCACTGAGCCACAGTTACTTCACACACATTATGAAGGGGGTAAAATAATTAACTCATAGATATCACCAGGAAACTTCAACACTTCATCACTGACATTAAGAGGATTGTTTATTGTATTACAAGTTTTATGAAATGTTGTGTTTAAATATGCAAATGAGGCGTTATCTAATGGTAACCTCTGGTGAATCTAGAAGGAATCAGACAACAGACAAAGTGGTCAAATAAACACCTGAATGTGTATTCTGGATGTTTTTATATCCACTAGTCTGAAAGCAAAAACAGCCCTAAATCGTCGACTTACTGCCGACTCCGAATCGGCGGGACACTCCTGAACCAGGACGCTGACGGTCTCGTTGGGCAGCCGGCTCACGATGTAGGAGGCGGCCTTGTAGACGGCGACGCTGTTCCCATCGAACGTGATCACGTTCAGATCGGGAAACATGGAGCAGCGACCTGGAGCACACGGGAGGGACGACAATGAGAACCCTGAAACGAGGGGAACGTCAGCGCCGGGGGGCTGAAGGTCTCCTCACATGGACACTCCCACTTCGGGCAGCACTTGTCTCCGTTGACCAGGACGGCGAAGCCGAGCAGGCCGCAGTTGGGGCGTTCTGCGGCGAAGGGGCAGCTCTGAGATTTGTTGAACAGGACGAGCTGGTTGCTGACGCAGATGTACTTCGTGCACTCGTCGACGATCTCTGCGTACGGCGGCTGGACGGAGAAACAGGAAGTGACACAACAACCGAGAATTACGTCTTTGAGAAGGATTCATTACATTTTTATCTAAATATTGTAAACAATATTTGCCAACTTCAGTGACTCCTTAACACCATATAATGGTCACATGACCCCAAGTGACCCCATATACAACCACTCAAGCTGAACGTGATATTAAACGGCTGTATTTTTATGATTGATGTTAAGAACGGCACTTTGTTTTTAATTTTACGTGGCTCTTCTTAAGGACTTTTTTTTTTCATGCCATATAAAAACTTCCTGATTGGTAACGAGCCCTTCCTTCTGTTCCGTATAGCCAGTAAACCAATCGGTTCAGAGGAAAGCCATACACACACATTCAAGAGCTTGTTTGGTTAAAAAACGCCACAAACATCGTGTGAAAATAAAATCGTTCAATGACAAAACCATATGTTTTTCAATACTTCTGCATCACATGAATCAACGTATCTGCTGCTCTAAAAGGAGGAGAAACACAAGGTTGTGTTTTGTGTGATAAAAGCAGCAGTTCGTGCTTTTATTTTGGAAAAACAAATATAAAATCAGGTCAGGATTATTAATAAATGGATAGAGATATGTGACCTACCGTGCACGGCCTCGTAGGCCATACAGACATGGACGTCGTCACCTCTGCCGCGTGTCGGGTCGTTTCCATTGCAGGAGGCGGCGTGGCACCCGGACTGGTGCGATGGACTCGGTCCTGCTCGGTGGTTTGGACCGAGGCGGCTGCTGGGAGCGGCGTCGTGGTGGGAACAGCGGGCTTCTGGGTAGAGGTCAGGTGAGTGTCGGGCGGAGACGGCGCGTCACTCTCTTTGGTCGTGGAGGTTTCCTCAGGTGCGGCTGACTCTCTCGTGGTTGTCGGGGTGACGCTCGATACCGTGACTCGCGCGAGAGTGGGAACAGGCGGCGGAGCGCTTGCGGTGGCGAGGCCGGGAGGCGGCGCCACAGGCGGCGGAGCGCTTGCGGTGGCGAGGCCGGGAGGCGGCGCCGTGGTTGCTGTGGCGACCGACCCGGCAGATGTTGAGACGGACGCAGACGGCTTCCCTGACGTGGTTGTTGATGCAGGACTCGACGGGGCGGTCGGTGGGCCGAGAGTAGTCGAGCTGGTCGTTGATGCTGGGGGCCTTGTTACTATGGTAACCCTTTCGGTGACCGGCCTGACGGTTGACCCCTCAGTCGACGTGATTGTGGGGGTAACTCCTGTTGTCACGGGAACCCTGGGCGTCGATCTGACGTCAGTCATTCGTGCGATGGTGGTGCTCATTGTAGCGGGCGTAGATCTTTCAGTGGACACCGACCGAGTGGTGACTACGTCCTGGACAGTCGTCGGCCTTGTGACTGCGGATGAGGTAGTAGTCGTGTGCGCCGGTGACCAAGATGGAGGCGGCGTGGTCGTAGCTCTCGTTGTGACCTCCGCTCCGCCGGTCGCCGGCTGTGTCGTCTCTGTAGTCGGCTGCAGAGTGACGGGTCTGAGCGTCGTGGTGACGACACCCGGTGGAGCTCTTGTAGAGCTGGTGGTGGGATGCGTCTCAGGAACACCAGGCGCAGGTGGCGGCGAGGGAGTAGCCAGGTCGATCCTGCTCGTCGTGACAGCAATTTCTGCGGTTGAGATTTCAGGAAGCGTTGTAGTTTTGGTCCTGGTGACCGCGGCGGGAGCGGATGTCGCGGAGGTAACAAACGGCGTTGACGTCACGGGAAGGAGAGGCGCTTCGGTAGTTTTAGTGGAAGTGACTTCAAGGATGACAGTTTTGGAGGTGACCTCTGGGAGCGTCTTCCCTGTGTAGAGCGAGGCGGAGGAGGTGTCCCGATGCCACGGCTCGGAGGTACGAACGGTAGACGCAGGATGGGTGGAGCTGTCTGCTGCCGGTAAACGTGGCCCAGCGGTGGTTTCCGTAGGAGGCATTGGCGGTACAGTTGGTTTTGTCGTAACAGGAGGGCCTGTGGACACAGTGGACATCTCTGGAGGTCTGGAGGTTGTGGTCAGAGTGGTTTTCTCCGCCGTTGGGGCGGCGGTAGACCAGGAGGTTCTATCTGCATAAGTCGTGGTGGTGGACGCGGGAGAAGTTGGGATGTCGGTAATCTTTGTAAGTGGCGGTGCAGCCGTTGTTGTGGAAGCTCCCGGTATATCAGACACAGTGGATTCAAGTATGGTCACTTTCCGTGTTGTGGTTCTCCAGTCTGTTGCAGCGGAGGAAGGAGCAGATGGTGCAGTTGTAGTCGGTGCAACGTGGAATGGAGATGACGTTGGTGTCTCAGGGACAGCTGTTGTAGAAGTCCTAAGTTCAGTGGGAGTGGTGTGCAGAATCTTCTCTGTGGCAGCAGCTGGTGATGTTGTTTCTGGACTTACGTATGGTGGTGTCTTACTGGTGGAGAAAGGTGCAACTGGTGTGACTGGTTCCGTGGTTTTAGCGGAAGTGACTGTGGGTAAAGATGTAGTTCCTGTTTCAACAGGAGGTGAGATCGGGAGAGGCGAGGAGGTCACCGAGGCCAGGCTTGGTAAACCTGAAGGAATGGGTGTAGTAGTTGTTATTGTTGGTGGTGTTAGAGGAAGTTGCTCCACTGTTACCGGCTTTGTGCTGGTGTCAGTTATCACAACGGTACTGGGAACAGTAGTCCGGTCTGTAACTGGAGCGGTCTCTGAGACCGGAGCAGGACTTGGACTCGAGGCGGTTACAACCGGAGCGACTGCTGCTGGATGCGTTGTGGCCTCTGTGGTCTCTGTGGTCGGGTGCACGACAACGGGAGGAGGGGTACCGATGGAAGTTGGCCCTTGGACGGAGCTTGCGGTTGGTGCTGCGGCGGTAGGTGTCTGCAGGGTTGTGGCAGCAGAGGTGGAGGAGAGCGGCGGCAGGAGGTCGGTGGGCTTGACGGAGGAGGTAGCCCAGAATAGAGACGTGACGGCGGAAGGAGCGCTGCTCGTTCTGGATGTGATGGGGCCGAAGGAGGCGGCGGTGGAGCTCGCAGCTCTGGTCGTCGTCGACGCCGCAGCTGAAGCTTCAGTCTCTCTGACAGTAGACAGCGACTCCTCCACCTCCGGCCTGACAGCAGGGGGCGCTGTTGGAGGAGACGGGTGTCCTGATGTCCTGGAAGGTTCAGCAGCTGCAGAAGTAGAGGCGGCGACCGGATGGGTCAGCTCTTCAGGGGCCGGCGGTGCTTCAGACGAGGTGCTAACAACGGGACTAGTGGTGGTGGTTTCACTGGTGGGAATGGTGAGCGGAAGGGTGGAGGATGCTGTGGTGCTGGTGGTCTGGAGGGGGCTGGTGGAGGCAGCAGAGCTTGTGGTGGTTGCATAAGTCTCAGAAGCAGAAGATGGCGTTACAGGCTGCACAGCCACTGGGCCCTTAATGCCTGAACCAGACAACAGAGCGGGTGTTAGAGCAGCGAAGCTTCCTCTGGGTCTCATTTCATGGAGATATTTTGGGTTAGAGGTCATAAAAACTACATGATTTATAAAGTCTATAAATATTTGCTGACTCAACTCTGTTTTCTGCTCATTTCAGGAATTTGATATTTAATTTATAGTATTGTTTTATCTGAAACTAGAAACAAGTTTAGAGGTAATGGGCTCAAATTAAAAGTTTTAGAGCTGAATGCATTGCTGGACATATTTAACGTGTTTTCACCGCAGCAACATATCGTATTGCTCGTTTTTGCCGTCCTGCTTGTTTGATTTTCCCGTGACGTTCAGAAGGCGGCGCTCGTCTGCCTGATTTCATTTGAACGCAGCACGAGTCCAAAGTTAAAAAGAGCAGTCGGCAACTTTGGAGAAACCAGCAATGGTGAGCCCGATGTGAGCAATGAGAGATGCAATTATTTATTACGTTTATCAAGTTATTGTTAATATTGCACACTAAGAAACAAGATCATTAAAAAAAATATAACTTAATATCAAAAAGGTTGCTGAAATATAAAGAATGTAACTATCCAACCGCACAAAGATAAATCAGTTTCAACTCACAGTCTTCAGCGAAGACACAGCGGCGAGTGACCTCATCCAGGACCATGTGGGGGGGGCACACGGGGAGGCAGCCCTCCACTCTGCAGAGCGACACAAAGTACAATCAAACGCACAATGAGCGGCGTGTTCCGGGTCGCTTTAAGGCTGCAGAACACATTCAAACATCACGTCCACATCCTTTCTAAATAAATCATAAACTATGAAGATTATATTTGAGTTCTTTGTGCTACATGTCCTCTATAGAGCTCTTGTTCTCAGCTCCATCAGATGTTCAGTTTACGGTCTCTCGACCTCGAGCCGCTTCCAGACGTTTAATTCAAAAGGTCAAAAGGTCAAAGGTCTCACTGTGGGATGGCGACGCAGGCTTCGGCGGACGGGTCGCTGCAGGTCTTGAAGCAGGGGACGACGCAGGAATCGTACCGCCACTGACACCGAGGACCCGGCAGGGCGTCCGCGCTGGGGCCTGATGGGAAAAAGAACACAGCGCTTTAGTCTTTTACTTCGAGGTCACGAGGCTCAAAGGTCGCCGAACCGTTGAGTTATTAAACTCCTTGAGGACCGAGTCCAGCTCTGATCTGATGTGAGCTAAAAGAAAACCAACAATGTTCTCAAAACTAATAGTGTAATCAATTTACTGTTATATTGTCATTTATTCATTTTTATTGCTATTGCTTCTATCGTTTCTGTTTTTACCATCTAAAGTGTCTATGAGTCACTTTTAGAGCGCTCCACAAATAAAATGTATTATTATTATTATTAACACCCCTCTAGACACACCTGATTTTTAATCTTGTCTATTTTTTTGTGGATGTATTTTTTCACATATTTTTGTATTTCTTTTATTTATCTATTTTACCCACGCTACTTCCCCCCCACCCCCCTCCTTTAGAGACCTCTAGTGGCAGAACATTACATACTGCGTTAAACCCTCTGAAGTCTTGACCTTTGACCCCCGTGTGACCCAGCTGATCACCGAGCCTTAAAGGTACCACCAGAACCTCGACATGCCGTTCAGATCTTCAGATGTCATGAACGAACAGTGTGTTGATAAGGAAACGTGACGAGACGCTGACCCGTGAGCCTGAACAGCGTGGCCTTGCGGAAGCTGTCGGCGTGCCGGTACTTGAGCAGGTGGAGGCGGAGCGGCGTGGCGTGCAGGAAGAAGCCCGGCCTGGCGTGGGACTCCAGCGCGTCGTAGCCGGGGGTCCAGGTGTTCCTGTGGAGGACGAAGGTGGCGCCGTCCCAGAACGCATCGCTCTCCTCCCACTTGGCCAGCCTCACCTGGCCGCCGGGGCTCGCGGACAGGAAGTAGTTCGGTCTGTCGGCCGCCTCGAAGGAAACCCGCGATGTGTCTGTGGAGAGAAAAAATGGTGAGGAGGAAGAAGAAGGTACTGAGAGGAAGAAACACAAGTTTTATCTGGAGCTTTACAAGGAGACTAGGACAAGGACATATACAGTATATATATATATATATATATATATATATATATAGACGTTTCTGTTTCCAACAGTAACACTGAAGGAGCGTACGATAAAACTATGAAGCCTCTCAACCAACCGCCAACTTTTCTTAAACCTAAATAACTATTTTACGATCTTTTCTGTAACCTAAAATATTATTTTTTTATCTTTTCCTGTACCTAAGTATTTTGCGATCTTTTCTTTAACCTAACAAAGTATTTACGTTCTTTTCTTGAACCTAACAAAGTATTTACGATCTTTTCTTTAACCTAAGTAAGTATTTACGATCTTTTCTTTAACCTAACAAAGTATTTACGATCTTTTCTTTAACCTAACAAAGTATTTACGATCTTTTCTAAAGTATTTACGATCTTTTCTTTAACCTATACTTTTGTAAGACTTCAAACAAACCGTTGAGTTCGGACATTCAGATGAATCCCTGAAGCATTAAATCTCTTTTCTGGGATTTTTACCGGGATGTTTTTTTGGCTCTGCTTTGTGTTTTAAAAAACTTTTTAAAGAGAATTATCTCAATCTCAAATAAATAGTTACATTTAATTTCATTATATTTGTAAAGCACGATATCACAATTCACACGTTCGCCTCAGAAGGCTTTACATATACATATATTCATTATATGACATCACCTTTCCTCAGACCCTCAAACTGGAGAAGGAACAAGTTAACAAATGAAGAAGCTCAGAGTCGGTTCAATAGAACAAAGATGAACCCTGGAATCTGAATAGAAGAAACTCACCGTGCGGTCGGGCCCTGGAATCTGAATAGAAGAAACTCACCGTGCGGTCGGGCCCTGGAATCTGAATAGAAGAAACTCACCGTGCGGTCGGGCCCTGGAATCTGAATAGAAGAAACTCACCGTGCGGTCGGGCTCTGCTGAGGCCCGGCGTCACCATGAACTGCGACAGGACTCCGGCGGCGGCGGCGGCGCTGAAGTTTCCGCGCTGCATGAACACGGCGCCGCTGGAGCCGCTGGCCGCCAACAGCGCGGCCCGGTCCCTGAAGGTCACCAGCCTGAAGGGACCTTTACCCAGAACTGCAGACAGGAGGCCTCGTCAGACCAGTTCTAGTCCACTTTCTCCACATCGCAGCTAGTTTGCAAAAACCTTTTGACTCTGTTTGGGATTTTTTACGGAATGGGGGGCAGTTAAAGGGACTCTGAAACACTACCACTTCTGTCCACAGGGGTCGCCAGAATAAAGTTCCCCGTCGCAACTTTAAATAAAATAAATTGTGTGACAGGACTTAGAACCTCGTGATGGAAGTAGATGACGGCGAGGAGACCCGTGGGACTCGAGGTTACCGTTGACAAACGTCAGCCTAACATTGGGGAGGTACGAGTGGATCCATATGACAGAATCTTCACTCTTAGTTTAATTACACTGAGCGACAGCCTTGAAGACAGTAATGTCTGTTTAAAGTCATTATTGTACTGAAACCTCCAGTTTGAGCCAATGGAGATGGAAACAATCCATTTGCACTATTATATATTGTATTTATATATAAATAAATTATTTTAATGGTGTACTGTGTTTTGAGTTGATTAAACAACAACATAGTGAGTGAGTGTGTGTGTGTGTGTGTGTGTGTGTGTGTGTGTGTGTGTGTGTGTGTGTGTGTGTGTGTGTGTGTGTGTGTGTGTGTGTGTGTGTGTGTGTGTACCTTTGCTGGAGAAGCTAAAGACAAATGTCCACCATCAAGTCAGTCTGGTGTATTTTAACAGCATCAACCGACATTAAACAACAACATAGTGAGTGAGTGTGTGCGGGTGTGTGTGTGTGTGTGTGTGTGTGTGTGTGTGTGAGTGAGTGTGTGTGTGTGTGTGTACCTTTGTTGTAGAATTCACAATCATACGCTGCAGAGAGAAGCACAGAGACAGTTAATAACAATAATAATAGTAGTTATAGATGTTAAAAAGTGCCTCATAATTAAGAAAAACAGGTACCAGTTTTTAACGAGGCCAATTATATATTAATGAATGATATTATAGTATGTTATAAAGAGCTGTTTAAGTAATAAATCCGATTATAATAATGTTTAACACGATCACTTGAAATAGACTCACGGCACAGAGACGGGGAGCGCCAGTCCACGGGGACGCCGTGGTGGCAGCAGCGCTGGGCGTACGCCGCCACGCTGGTGCAGAAGCACTCGCAGTCGCCGCCGCGGCTGCAGGCGCACGTGTCGGCCAGGCAGTTCATGTAGAACCAGGTGACGTCCACCTGAGCAGCGAGGGGAACAAGCAGGAGTATCCAGAATAAAAGTGCTTCAGAAATGTAGCTATTATATTAAAACAATTGATACATGAATACTTACAAAAAATATGATTTGTATTATTAATAATAAACATATTCGTTATGTATATATATATTCTGTTACTATATTTTATTTATTTTACATTTTTCATGAATATTTATTTAGTTAGAGATTTATCGAAAATAAGATAAAGTTAAAAAAAAGAGTACAGATTAATTCAAAATAAAACATATTAATTAATTCATTTTTTATTAAATACATTTTATAAATAGTTAGTTAGTTTGAAATTTATAGGATTTATAGAATAAAAGTAGTTAAAAGATGTACCTATTATTACAAAATATATATTTTTATATATATATATATATATTTACCTATGTATCTAGATAAATACAATATTTAATTATATACTATATTTCTATTAATATATATTTGGTTTTCTATTCATTTTAATTCGACATCCATCAAGCATGATATTGGTTTGTTTCTGTGAAAAATCTTCTTATTCTTGTATTCATAATCTTCACAAATCAATCAAACACATATTTGATTCATATTTGGTTTGAATCAGATATTTTACCTGTAAAAAAAACACAGTTTGAAGAAGTAGCTGTAGTACTAGTACTCACCACCGGGTGGCAGGCCTGGAAGACCTCGCTGAGCAGGACGCCACACTGACGCTTTGCAAACGGCTCTCTGAGCGGACTGAGGCTGCAGGGGTGTCTGATGTCTGGACTGTTCACACACTGAGCACGCACACACAAACACACACACACGCACACACACGCACACACACACACACACACACGCACACACACACACACACACACACACACACACACACACACACACTTGGGGTTGATTACAACTTCTTGCTAGAGGTTAAGTGGTAAAGCCTGAAAAGCAGCGGTGGAAGAAGTATTCCAATCTGTTTTTTTACTTACTAAAAGTACTAATACTAGTAAAAGTACTAATACTACAGTGTAAAAATACTGCTCTACCAGTAAAAGTCAAACCCCAGTATTGGAGATCTGGACAGGAAAGGTATATGAAAAGTAAAAAGTACAATATTTCCGTTTTAGATGTAGAGGAGTAGAAGTATAAAGCTGCATGAAATACAAGGTAGTACAAATACCTTGAATGTGTACTTATGTACAGTATTCTCATCTTGACTGTCGAGCTTTATTTAGTGGTCGAGGAAGTTCGGCCAGTGATCACGTTCACGTTCACGTTCACGTTCGCGGTGACGAACGTGATCACCGCAATAAGTATTAACGTCACATCTCATAAGGCAGATCAATAACTCTCAAATTTAAGGGCTCACCTCCGCTGCCGTCCAGCTGTTCCCGAACTCCTGCGGCGTCGGCGACTCGACGTTGTCCGGCGTCCGCATCTCGTTCACCGTCTTGGCGTCGAAGTTCCCGCACAGCCCGCTGAGCTTCCCCTGAACACATCGCGGGGTGAAAAGGTCCTCGCGGTGAGTCGGACTTCTGCATTCAGGCTCAAGTTCGCTCAGTCGGGGAAGAAAGTTAAAGAATAGAAAACAGGCGAGTACTAAACGACTTTAAATCTATACGTTTTTTGTATTTGAGCCCCTCTGGAGTCTCTACCTGCCAGCGGGGTCCGACCTGGACGTGGACGGTGGTCTTGCGGTCCCAGAGGACGGTGACGTCGTCGTCGGGGAAATGGACCACCGTGAAGTATCCGGCCGGCCAGATGAACATCCTCTGCTTCCCGTCCAGCACGCTCGACGGGTTCTGCAGGAAACGAGAGAAAGAGAAGTGAACAAAAACCTTCATTTCATCCATTTAATGAAGCTCTTTCTTCATGCTGCAAAATGCATCAATATATATATGACAAATATGAAGAGAAAGCGTCTCTCACTGGCTTCCCAGAGTCTTCGTCGAAGGCGACGGAGGACCGGCCGATGTTGATGAGCAGAGACTTCCTGCAGGTCACGCCGCTGTGGAAGCAGTCCACGTTCTCGGCGGTGACGCTGAGCAGCTCGTCGCCGCTGCTCTGTGGAGAAGAGGAGGCAGCGTCACGGCCACCACCCACCACACAATAGAATGCACTCAAACCTAATAGAATACATGCTGACGATTTATTTTTATTTATTTCATTTATTCATTTTAACATTAACATGTTAAAGAACATTATGATGAATTGAGATGAATGCGTTGCGTAATAAACCTTCACCAGGTAGACTAAAGACTCTCAGTACCTTCACCAGGTAGACTAAAGACTCTCAGTACCTTCACTAGGTAGACTAAAGACTCTCAGTACCTTCACTAGGTAGACTAAAGACTCTCAGTACCTTCACTAGGTAGACTAAAGACTCAATACCTTCACCAGGTAGACTAAAGACTCAGTACCTTCACTAGGTAGACTAAAGACTCAGTACCTTCACTAGGTAGACTAAAGACTCTCAGTACCTTCACCAGGTAGACTAAAGACTCTCAGTACCTTCACCAGGTAGACTAAAGACTCTCAGTACATTCACTAGGTAGACTAAAGACTCTCAGTACCTTCACTAGGTAGACTAAAGACTCAGTACCTTCACTAGGTAGACTAAAGACTCTCAGTACCTTCATCAGGTAGACTAAAGACTCAGTACCTTCACTATGTAGACTAAAGACTCTCAGTACCTTCACCAGGTAGACTAAAGACTCAGTACCTTCACTAGGTAGACTAAAGACTCTCAGTACCTTCACTAGGTAGACTAAAGACTCTCAGTACCTTCACCAGGTAGACTAAAGACTCTCAGTACCTTCACCAGGTAGACTAAAGACTCTCAGTACCTTCACTAGGTAGACTAAAGACTCTCAGTACCTTCACTAGGTAGACTAAAGACTCTCAGTACCTTCACCAGGTAGACTAAAGACTCTCAGTACCTTCACCAGATAGACTAAAGACTCTCAGTACCTTCACTAGGTAGACTAAAGACTCTCAGTACCTTCACCAGGTAGAATAAAGACTCTCAGTACCTTCACTAGGTAGACTAAAGACTCTCAGTACCTTCACCAGGTAGACTAAAGACTCTCAGTACCTTCACCAGGTAGACTAAAGACTCAGTACCTTCACTAGGTAGACTAAAGACTCTCAGTACCTTCACTAGGTAGACTAAAGACTCTCAGTACCTTCACTAGGTAGACTAAAGACTCAGTACCTTCACTAGGTAGACTAAAGACTCTCAGTACCTTCACTAGGTAGACTAAAGACTCAGTACCTTCACTAGGTAGACTAAAGACTCTCAGTACCTTCACTAGGTAGACTAAAGACTCTCAGTACCTTCACTAGGTAGACTAAAGACTCTCAGTACCTTCACTAGGTAGACTAAAGACTCTCAGTACCTTCACCAGGTAGACTCTGCATCCCCCGACGTAGTCGAACGGCAGTCCGTCAAATGTCCGGTAGTGCCGGTCTCCGTAGGCCGTGCACGTGGACGGGCACGGCCGGAACACGCAGTGGAACGCCCCCTGCTGGCAAACGCTACAAAGACAGCAACGCGTCAGTAACTCTTCATCAACATATTCACTCGTCTTCATCAACGTGTTCACTCGTCTTCATCAACGTGTTCTCGACTCTTCATCAACGTGTTCACGGCTCTTCATCAACGTGTTCACGGCTCTTCATCAACGTGTTCCCTCGTCTTCATCAACGTGTTCACTCGTCTTCATCAACGTGTTCACTCGTCTTCATCAACGTGTTCACTCGTCTTCATCAACGTGTTCTCGACTCTTCATCAACGTGTTCACGGCTCTTCATCAACGTGTTCACGGCTCTTCATCAACGTGTTCCCTCGTCTTCATCAACATATTCACTCGTCTTCATCAACGTGTTCCCTCGTCTTCATCAACATATTCACTCGTCTTCATCAACGTGTTCACTCGTCTTCATCAACGTGTTCACTCTTCTTCATCAACGTGTTCACGGCTCTTCATCAACGTGTTCACGGCTCTTCATCAACGTGTTCCCTCGTCTTCATCAACGTGTTCACTCGTCTTCATCAACGTGTTCACTCCGCTTCATCAACGTGTTCACTCTTCTTCATCAACGTGTTCACTCGTCTTCATCAACGTGTTCACTCGTCTTCATCAACGTGTTCACTCGTCTTCATCAACGTGTTCTCGACTCGTCATCAACGTGTTCACTCGTCTTCATCAACATGTTCACTCGTCTTCATCAACATGTTCACTCGTCTTCATCAACATGTTCACTCGTCTTCATCAACGTGTTCTCGACTCTTCATCAACGTGTTCTCGACTCTTCATCAACGTGTTCACTCGTCTTCATCAACGTGTTCACTCGTCTTCATCAACGTGTTCACTCGTCTTCATCAACGTTTTCACTCGTCTTCATCAACATGTTGACTCGTCTTCATCAACATGTTCACTCGTCTTCATCAACATGTTCACTCGTCTTCATCAACGTGTTCACTCGTCTTCATCAACATGTTCACTCGTCTTCATCAACGTGTTCACTCGTCTTCATCAACGTTTTCACTCGTCTTCATCAACATTCCTTCCTGCTCTTCTTTTGAAGCGGCCGCTGAATTGTCACAAAAGGCTGAATGTTAGTGATCTGTGATGGAGGGATGGGAGAGCGACTGGGATCACTGGGATCACTGGGATCACTGGGAGAGTTCTCCTTTCACCAGTCTGGAGCAAAGAGTCGTACAAGGGCCTCTGTTTTCTTTTCTTCTGATAATTATGGATATCAGGTGGCCGCTCTCGGCTACAATCTCCGCCTCAATCTGAGGACTCCACGCTTTCAGAAGAAATCTGACTTTGACAAAAATTAGCATCGCTGTTGGAGATTTGTCTTGATTGACAGGGTGTTAAAAAAAGCCTTTAATAAGAAGTGTTAGTAACAAATAATTTTCTTGTGATTTAAAAGTTTGCTATCGAGCTTTCGGGGGGTTATGGGTCCCATAACCCCCCCGTATCTCGCACACTGCTGATAGATATTGGTCGGTTCTTTCTGTCTAGACTTTCAAAAATCAATCTGGATACAATCTAGATATGTAAATGCCTGAACGTACCACTGGTGGCAGGGGGAGGAGACTCTGTCGCCGGGGTAATACTCCTTTCCTTTCCACAGGCAGGGACAGGAAGCAGGTTCAAAGCACTCGTCTCCGTGCTTCAGCGAGCTGCAGGCAAACACACACTTGTTGAAAGATAAAACCCTCTTCGCCCCGGACGTAGCGTCTGGAGGTCTATATAATCTGGAGGTTCATATAATCTGGAGGTCTATATAATCTGAGGTTTATATAATCTGAGGTTTATATAATCTGGAGGTCTATATAATCTGGAGGTCTATATAATCTGGAGGTTCATATAATCTGGAGGTCTATATAATCTGGAGGTCTATATAATCTGGAGGTTCATATAATCTGGAGGTTCATATAATCTGGAGTTCATATAATCTGGAGGTCTATATAATCTGGAGTTCATATAATCTGGAGGTCTATATAATCTGGAGTTCATATAATCTGGAGGTCTATATAATCTGAGGTTCATATAATCTGAGGTTCATATAATCTGAGGTTCATATAATCTGGAATATTCATATAAACTACAGTTCATATAATATGAGGTTCATATAATCTGGAGGTCTATATAGTGTTTGTTTTCATTGTCATTCAGTTGTTTACTCCAGTTCTGCTGTGAGTCTTCACACAAATTAATTAAAGCAAACAATCACGATTTATCGTGACTTATAGCTAGCTTGTAGGTCGGCCCCCTCGTAGTCAGTGAATCCGGTCAGATTCCACTCGATAAAGTGCTTTTTATGCATTTTTTTCATGCTGGATGATGTCATTCCCATAATTTACAAGGTAAACAACATATATAAAGTGGTTTTGTGCAATTCTTTGTGCAGAACTCCGGCGGACTCCGTGTTTACTATACTTTTACTTATTAATTACTTTTCTTTTACATCATCACTATACGTTGAATCTTTTAAGTGAAGATGTTGGCCATTTTATCTGAACAGAGAGTTGTTTTGGTTGCTTCCGTTTACGTTCCCCATAATGAAAATGTTTTGTTTGTCATGCATTTGTCGAGCTACAACTGAATTCCGTTGCATGGTGACAATAAATGACCCCTGAACCCTTGAAAGGCAACAGCACCAACAGCCCTCAACTAAACCAGTTGGTGAGAACATCGTCCAACACAAACAATCTCCCGTTGTGTGAACCCCAATAATCAAAAACATTGTCTGAGTTCATATGAGAAAACGGTACGAGGACGTCTTGTAATTCAGACGAACTGAACCAAAGAAGCGAAGCCAGTCGAGTACGAGTGTGTTGACTGAAGTCATCAATGGGGCCAATGAAGGGGCCAATGAAGACGCCTCGTCAATCGCTTTCTATACAACACAAGCACCGCTCGGGGCTCCGTTGCTCCACGGTGAGGGCCGTCCTCAGAGGCCGAGCCAACGCCGGCCGGCTTCCAGAGCGGCGCGATGCCAGCAAACGAGACGGGGGGGGGGCAGAGTTTCAGAGCCTCTGGCGACCCGCGGATGAAAAGCGGTAACACTCGTTAGCTACATGAGAAAACCAGACAATTAGGATTCTCAGAGATAGAGGGAGAGAAACGCTCTTTGTCCGGACGCCTCTCCGTTTGCTCTCCACTCCGCGGGGCGAGGCTGATAAGTATCTTGGAATATTCAGGGTTGAGCTACGTCCTCTGGCGAGGGGCCACGGACAATGGAGCGCCATGCTGAACGGTCCTCGGGTTCATCCGAGTAGAGTTACAGATAGAAGCGTGTTAACAGCTTCCTTTGTGCGACCGCCAAGCCGCCGTATCGATTACTCCAATCAAAGATTCTACAATCGTTCATTCTGCCCGAACCTACGTGCACATTATGAATACATCCTCATGAACACGATTGCAGTTTTTGCTCCATCGGATGATGTTAAACAGCGGCGGTAGAAGACGTCGCTGCAGAGAGCGGGCTGAGGGTCTCTGAGGGTCCCTAGGGTCTCTGAGGGTCCCTAGGGTCTCTGATGGTCCCTAGGATCTCTGAGGGTCTCTGATGGTCCCTAGGGTCTCTGAGGGTCTCAGCAGACCTGCAGCTTTCAGGGATTTTGTTCCAGATATGTGGAGCAGAAGAACTGAACGCTGCTTCTCCATGTTTAGTTCTGACTCTTGGAACAGGAAGTAGACCAGTCCCAGACCACCTGAGGGGTCAGGATGGTTCATAAGGTAGCAGCAGATCACACGTGTTTAGGCCCTGAACCATTCAGTGCTTTATGTTGGACAGGAAGTCCGTGCAAAGACCTCAGAACTGGACTGATGTGATCCACTTTCTTGGTCTTAATGAGGACTCGAGCTGCAGCTTTCTGACTGACTTTTTACAGAGACCTGTGAACGTACCGTTATAGTAGTCAAGTCTACTGAGCATGGACAAGTTCCTCCAAATCCAAATCCATAAGTCCTCTAATCCTTGATATATTCTTCAGGTGATAGGAGGCTGATTTTGTAATTGTCTTGATATGATTGTTCGGGTTAAGGTCTGAATCCATAACTACACCTAGACTTCTGGCTTGGTTTGTGGTTTTTAACAGCTAGTTAAACCACAAGCCAAGCCAGAAGTCTAACACATGAAGCATAGACTTCTATACAACCAGAGGAGTCTGCCCCTGGTGGTCAGGAGAGAGAATACAGCTTTAACACATGAAGCATAGACTTCTATACAACCAGAGGAGTCGCCCCCTGGTGGTCAGGAGAGAGAATACAGCTTTAACACATGAAGCATAGACTTCTATACAACCAGAGGAGTCACCCCCTGGTGGTCAGGAGAGAGAATGCAGCTCTAACACATGAAGCATAGACTTCTATACAACCAGAGGAGTCGCAAGTTTAAGACACTCCCACATGTCAGAAGCAAGTTTCCTCCTAATGGAAATGTTTTAGCCGCCGTCATTTTGAGATCGATGGCTTCTAGATATTAAACTTCTAAATTATTCTACAGGTTCTCAAGCGAACGTAATCTGACGTGATTTGTATCTAATGCACACATCGTGTCTTCAAATGTATGTTTAGCTGAGTGTGGATCGACGTTCTGATCCTTTAAGTTCAACGTTCTCCATTATGAATTACACTTTAACCACTTGAGTGTTATTTATGGGATTCTTCTTCTTCTTCTTCTTCTTCTTCTTCTTCTTCTTCTTCTTCTTCTTCTTCTTCTTCTTCTTCTTCTTCTTCTTCTTCTTCTTCTTCTTCTTCTTCTTCTTCTTCTTCTTCTTCTTCTTCTTCTTCTTCTTCTTCTTCTTCTTCTTCTTCTTCTTCTTCTTCTTCTTCTTCTTCTTCTTCTTCTTCTTAGAGCCTCTGTGGTCAGCTCCCATCGGCGATGTCACCCGTACAAAAGCGTCATGAGCTCCGATGCACATTGTGATGAGGAGGAGGGTTGATGTCACAGAGTGACCCCACTTGACCCTCTTTCAGGGGCGACAGCCAGGAGGGCTTACGGGGATCAGGTGACTGATCTACTCCGTGATGTCCACCTCATCGGCTCGCTGGGCGGAGCCAGGGACAAAACTTAACCTATCATCCTATTTAATTTAGTGTATTACTGCCATATTTTCAACAATGTACAATTTAAAATAATTAAATGAGTAAAACGTGTAAAAAAAAGTGTAAAATAATTTAAAATAAGCCATTTAAATTTAAATAAATTAGGAAAAAATTTTAGGAAACAAAAAATTACAAAAATTATAAAATTAAAAGAATAAAAGGAGACGATCGCTCACCCAGGAGGGCAGATACATCCGGTCACGCAGGGCTCATGTGACGAGCAGGTGAGGTTGAGCAGGAAGGATTCGCAGGTGTGCTCGCAGGCCACGCCCCTCCCCGACAGGAAGCCATCGCCCCCCTCTGAGCAGTTCTGGTATCGCTGACCAGCCGGACACAACATGTCTGTAAGAGGAGGAGAAGAAGACGAGCTCATCGGATTTTTTTGGAAGTCTCCATTGAGATCGGGACGTCTTTCTTTTTCAAGAAATAATTCACATTGTCACGATTAAGAAAGGCTGCGACAGCATGATGAAACCCACCTGGTCCCATCATACCAGAGAGGAGGAGGACAGTGATGTCTCCAACACTCACAACAAATCAATTACGACAGGTAAGAGGAACAATAAAAACAGAAAAAGGGAACTGTCCCTTTAAGGAGGTTCATTCCACCTTTTCAAAACATAACAGTGATGGAGGAATGCAGGTTTACAAAGCACTTATTGTATTAGTGTGACTTGTGCAAAGCTTCTGCCCAGATTAATAAAGTGACTCACCGCTGTCTGAGGTTTGAGACGCCAGTTTACCGTCCAGGCAAAGTCTGTCAGGGAGAGGAAGAGGAAGACGAGGGTGATACACGAGGAAGGTTAGTACAATAAACACATTGAATAAAAAAACATCTTGTATGGACCGACCCAGTTCTTGTTTTATTCTTACAGCTCTTTTTTTTTTTCATCTTTTTGCACATTTGTCTTTTTCTGTAGCGTCACACACAAGAATATATATATATATATATATATATATATATATATATATATATATATATATATATATCCTTTTATTTAAAAAGTGTAGCAACTGTCACGAAATGTTGCATTAATGCCGGTGAGAATACGTTTGATGTATTCCTCATTTTGGTGTTGTTTAACTCATTGTAGCGGAGGACGGATCATCTCATCAGATGCAGGTAGACGGAGGGGGAGGAGCTTACTGAACACCTGCTGAGGTCATGATCACATCTCCCGGTTCGTAATCAGCTCCGAGGAAACTGCACGGACACTCGCTCCTGTGGAGGAAAACGCACCGGCAGGTAAAAACAAAGCCAACACACACACACACACACACACACACACACACACACACACACACACACACACGTGATTCCTGATGCAACCTGTTGACGTAAACCAGAAGTCCAGCCAACACAAAAACGAGCATATGGAGAAGCTTAGGCCACGCCCCCCTCGAGCACATCGGGATAATTTTCTGTCACTGTAGCACTAAAGCATGGTGGAAATAACAAGTGCGTTAGCTAACGTGCAGACAGCTGGCTAGCTCCACCATGCTGTCATGCTACACTGGCGACAGGAAGAACGGTTGAGTAAAGACTTGCGGTAAAGAGGGCTTTGTGTGGCCTTGACCGGAGCATTAGACGTATGCAGGTCTGGGGGGGCGGACCAGGCGGCTTCAGGGGGTCAACTCAGTGCTCAAAGATGTCAAATCCACAACAAACCTTCAACAAATTAAATCAAACCTTTGAG
Source organism: Cyclopterus lumpus (assembly GCF_009769545.1). Lineage (NCBI taxonomy): Eukaryota > Metazoa > Chordata > Actinopteri > Perciformes > Cyclopteridae > Cyclopterus > Cyclopterus lumpus. Next base: position 28,618,028 of record NC_046968.1, read on the forward strand.
CTGATTCACACATATTAAAACATCTCTCTGCGTGGGGCTGAGCGGCGTTAAGCAGAGGCCTCTTTCCGACATGCAGGCCCGCGCCACACATCGGCCTCTGTGCTGGTTATCAGATATCTGGCCCCGAGCGCGGCATGAAAGGGGGGCTTCACGGGGAATTCCTCCTTCGTAACTCTATCGCGTAGTAAGTAAGGCACCGCGCCCCATTAGGATGTAAAAAACTGGGACATTTAAGAGGAATTAAGCCGCATGTCTTCAGAGAAGGATGAAAGAGAGAGAAAGAGAGAGAGAGAGAGCACAGTTAGAGGCCTGGCTCCGAGAGGCCCGGGCCTCTACACTTAAAGGCTGACCTCCAACTTTAGAGCAGATCTAAATATCACTTCGGGAGGATTTGTGTGCCGTGAAACAACCTTCAAGGAGAGCAGGAAGAGAAGCAGCTGGAGCGAGGACCCAAAACACAGGAAAGAAAAGACAGATTTAAGTAAAAGGGATACATGTTGGTTCAGAGACCCCCCCCCCCCCCCCCCCCGCGCCGCCTCACCTGTGCACGCAGGTGTGAGTTCGATGGTTGTAGAAGGTCTCCGGCGGGCAGACGCAGCCCTCCTCGCACTCCTCCCCGCAGTGCTGCGGGACGGAGAGGGCGGAGCAACGGCGCTGGCAGGACGACACGCAGGTGCCGTACCGCATGGTGGCGGGACAGGCGGCGGCTGCAGGGAGAGACGGCGGTTAGATTCCGGTTCATAACGCCGAAGCGTCCTAAAGATGTACAGTTCTAACGTCACGTTTACAGCCGCAGTGACGGACACGACAACACATCAACGTTGGGTTCTGGCTTCTGGTTTAATTCTCTTGTGTTTGTCTATTTTACACCTTACGTTTTTTTTTGTAGTTTTGTGTTTTGTTTTACAGAACCATTTGAGAAGCCGTCGTTTTAAAAAAAACAGCTTGGAAATATATTTGGCAGGTGATTGGACGAACCGCCTGTCAATCAAACTTGTGCCGAGACGGGCAGGTCAGACGAACACAGGACTTTCAAGCAGGAGACCAGCGTTCGTGTTATTTTGAAGATACGCGTTTCTGTACTCATTGTACGGTGTTTTACGCCGTTATTTTAAGACCCTTTTTCATAAATGTGTTGAACAAAGTGTTTAAATAAAGTGTTCAACAAAGTGTTCAACAAAGTGTTCAAAGTGTTTAACAAAGTGTTTAAATAAAGTGTTCAACAAAGTGTTTAAATAAAGTGTTCAACAAAGTGTTCAACAAAGTGTTCAAAGTGTTCAAAGTGTTTAACAAAGTGTTTAAATAAAGTGTTTAAATAAAGTGTTTAACAAAGTGTTCAACAAAGTGTTTAAATAAAGTGTTCAACAAAGTGTTCAACAAAGTGTTTAAATAAAGTGTTTAAATAAAGTGTTTAACAAAGTGTTCAACAAAGTGTTTAAATAAAGTGTTCAACAAAGTGTTTAAATAAAGTGTTCAACAAAGTGTTTAAATAAAGTGTTCAACAAAGTGTTTAAATAAAGTGTTTAAATAAAGTGTTCAACAAAGTGTTTAAATAAAGTGTTCAACAAAGTGTTCAACAAAGTGTTTAAATAGTGTTTAAATAAAGTGTTTAAATAAAGTGTTTAACAAAGTGTTCAACAAAGTGTTTAAATAAAGTGTTCAACAAAGTGTTTAAATAAAGTGTTTAACAAAGTGTTCAACAAAGTGTTTAAATAAAGTGTTCAACAAAGTGTTCAACAAAGTGTTTAAATAAAGTGTTTAAATAAAGTGTTCAACAAAGTGTTCAATAAAGTGTTCAACAAAGTGTTCAACAAAGTGTTCAACAAAGTGTTCAACAAAGTGTTTAAATAAAGTGTTTAAAGTGTTTAACAAAGAGCATTAAAAGTTGTTGGGGGGAAAGTTTAGGAAAGGTGTTTAAAGTGTTTAACAAAGTGTTTAACAAAGTGTTCAAAGTGTTTAACAAAGAGCATTAAAAGTTGTTGGGGGGAAAGTTTAGGAAAGGTGTTTAAAGTGTTTAACAAAGTGTTTAACAAAGTGTTCAAAGTGTTTAACAAAGTGTTTAAATAAAGTGTTTAAATAAAGTGTTTAACAAAGTGTTTAACAAAGTGTTCAACAAAGTGTTCAACAAAGAGTTCAAAGTGTTTAACAAAGAGTTCAAAGTGTTTAACAAAGAGTTCAAAGTGTTTAACAAAGTGTTCAACAAAGTGTTCAACAAAGAGTTCAAAGTGTTTAACAAAGAGTTCAAAGTGTTTAACAAAGAGTTCAAAGTGTTTAACAAAGTGTTCAACAAAGTGTTCAACAAAGAGTTCAAAGTGTTTAACAAAGAGTTCAAAGTGTTTAACAAAGAGTTCAAAGTGTTTAACAAAGAGCATTAAAAGTTGCTCGGGGAAAGTTTAGGATTTGGATTTGACATCACGAGAAGAAAAGAAAGAAAAGTGTGTGAAACCACATCGTCGGACGTTTCCTCCTGAGGCTCGAACACAGAAGGAGGATTCGATCCCGGACTCGCTCACCGCAGTCGGGAATCTGCGACCGGAAGTCCACGACGACGTTGAATCTGCGGCAGTGGCGAGCGTAGTGGGCCAGCGCGGAGCAGAGGCAGGGCGCGCCGCACTTACAGGTGTCGGAGCGACACTGCTGGTGGAAGGACGTCGGACTGAGGTACTCGTGGCAGCCGGAGAACAGATCCTGGTTCAGCACGTCGCACATCTCGGAGGCGTAGGCCGCTGGGCGGACACACGGGCGTTCAGCTCAAAATGCACAAGCGTCCAATTATACGTTCACTTCCATAAGCGGGTGAACGACTCAATCCGTCTGCAGCTGCTTCACAGTGACAGCACGCCAGAGAACCCGATGGAAGCTGAACGCAACGAGGCGTTTACTGCGAAGCAGCTGCAGGAACACGAGAGGATCCAAGTAGATCAAGACGCCTTGAAAATAAACTGACTCGTATTTTTTGTGTCCAATTATATCAAATTTATGGCTGAATTCTTGACGACTCTGCATAACACAAATAAATCATCCGTTTGCAAAATCTGAAGGGAAAATAAACAAACTTTAATCTACAATAAACTAAAAAAAAAGCATTCCTTTAATACAATGAATATGTCTAATGTTTAGAAGACTGAACATTCAAAAGGACTAAACATAGTGAAATGTCCTCTCTTTCCCTACGGAAACAGAAACGGGTCAAAAAGGTGGAAGAGGAACTGACCGGCCTGCTGGTGAGTGTCACAGGGGTCGAGCGGCGAGGCGCTCAGGCTCGTGGAACACGCCGACGAGACTCTCCAGGCGTTCCCAAACAGCTGAGGAGTGCTTTCGATCATGCCGGACGGAGATCTGCAGGAGCACCAGAGCGCGGGGTTCATCATCGGAGCGCTTTGAAAGAACGAATGCAAAGTCTGCCGTGCGTGTGCAGAGCGTGGTACTTTATCATTGGTTAAGGGGAGAAAACCATCGAGGCTTCATAAAACTGACATGTACAAAATAATCAGATGACCAAAAAAAAACACCAAATTGGATGCAACCAAATCATTTTAAGTTGCCGTCGACTAAAACTAAACCATGTCATGACAAAGTCCACTCTGAGGGATCTTCGGGGGCAAAGTCCTCGTAGCAGACGACCACTTCGGTCTGTGATGTGTATCATTTACAGCTGTTAGGGCGACATCCGCCCTCTACGGCCATTACACGCCGCACACTGGAGCCCCTATTCCTAACAGCTCCTTCCTTGTTGAGGTGGTGTGGCTCATCTGGCCTAAAAGAGTTGATCGGAGACGAGGCTTTTGATGCCGAGCCACCGGCCAGTGTGCATTACAGGGAGAGAGAGAGAGAGAGAGAGAGAGCACTTCACCATCACCTCCCTCTCCCCTCGATGAAACAGGAGCTCTCTCTCTCTTTGAGGTGGGGGTTCGGGGGGGTTCGGGGGGGTCGGAGGGCGCACACACTTACAGGAAGTCGTCCTGGATGTTGCCGTTGAAGGTTCCGCACAGGCCCGCGGTGCCGTCCCTCCACAGCTCGTCGGCCTGCAGGTAGAGACGGAACTCCCTCCAGCTGTACTGCAGACGCAGGCCGAACGCCGTCTTCACCTGGAGGAACGAGGACGACAGCTCCTGGATGTGGAAGACGTCTGCAGGACACAGGGGAGGACACGAGGGAGGACACGAGGGAGGACACAGGGGAGGACACAGGGGAGGACACAGGGGAGGACACGAGGGAGGACACGAGGGAGGACACAGGGGAGGACACAGGGGAGGACACAGGGGAGGACACAGGGGAGGACACGAGGGAGGACACGAGGGAGGACACAGGGGAGGACACCGGGGAGGACACGAGGGAGGACACAGGGGAGGACACGAGGGAGGACACGAGGGAGGACACAGGGGAGGGCACCGGGGAGGACACGAGGGAGGACACAGGGGAGGACACCAGGGAGGACACAGGGGAGGACACGAGGGAGGACACAGGGGAGGACACCAGGGAGGACACAGGGGAGGACACCAGGGAGGACACAGGGGAGGACACGAGGGAGGACACAGGGGAGGACACAGGGGAGGACACCAGGGAGGACACAGGGGAGGACACCAGGGAGGACACCAGGGAGGACACAGGGGAGGACACCAGGGAGGACACCAGGGAGGACACAGGGGAGGACACGAGGGACGACACCAGGGAGGACACAGGGGAGGACACCAGGGAGGACACCAGGGAGGACACAGGGGTGATTAAATGTGATACAAGGTGAAGAAGGGTGATGAAAGGTGATGAAAAGTGATACAAGGTGATGAAAGGTGATACAAGGTGATGAAAGGTGATGAAAGGTGATACAAGGTGATGAAAGGTGATACAAGGTGATGAAGGGTGATGCAAGGTGGTGAAAGGTGATGAAAAGTGATACGGTGATGAAAAGTGATACAAGGTGGTGAAAGGTGATGAAAAGTGATACGGTGATGAAAAGTGATACAAGGTGATGAAAGGTGATACGGTGATGAAAAGTGATACAAGGTGATACAAGGTGGTGAAAGGTGATGAAAAGTGATAGTGATGAAAAGTGATACAAGGTGATGAAAAGTGATACAAGGTGATGAAAGGTGATACAAGGTGATGAAAAGTGATACAAGGTGATGAAAAGTGATACAAGGTGATGAAAGGTGATACAAGGTGATGAAAGGTGATACAAGGTGATGAAAGGTGATACAAGGTGATGAAAAGTGATACAAGGTGATGAAAGGTGATACAAGGTGATGAAAGGTGATACAAGGTGGTGAAAGGTGATGAAAAGTGATACGGTGATGAAAGGTGATGAAAAGTGATACGTGATGAAAAGTGATACAAGGTGATACAAGGTGGTGAAAGGTGATGAAAAGTGATACGTGATGAAAAGTGATACAAGGTGATGAAAGGTGATACAAGGTGGTGAAAGGTGATGAAAAGTGATACGTGATGAAAAGTGATACGGTGATGAAAAGTGATACAAGGTGATGAAAGGTGATGAAAAGTGATACAAGGTGATGAAGGGTGATACAAGGTGATACAAGGTGATGAAAGGTGATGAAAAGTGATACAAGGTGATGAAGGGTGATGCAAGGTGGTGAAAGGTGATGAAAAGTGATACAAGGTGATGAAAAGTGATGAAAGGTGATGAAAAGTGATACAAGGTGATGAAAGGTGATACAAGGTGGTGAAAGATGATGAAAAGTGATACAAGGTGATGAAAGGTGATAAAAAGTGATAACGGTTGAGGAGGTTACCGTCAGAATACGGCAGGGAGATTCGGTAATGTCCGGCCATGAAGACCTCGCCAACGTGACTCAGCGTGATCTCCGTTCTCGGATCCTCGTCAATAACCAGGCTAACCGATTGGATGCAGGCCCCGTCCAAGTTCTGCAAGTGAGACGGGACGCTGGATGACGGCAGTTCAGATACACAACGGGACTCGGAGTGAGATAAAGAGAGAGACCGTGACGTCTGTGGTAAAAAAAGACCTGTAAAGGCCCTCTAGCGACCCCTGGAGGCTGCAATGTGCATAACAACCATAGAAGTAAATCGGTTATCACCAGGATGGTCGGAGAGGCGGACATTTTTATGAACCGCTGTAGTGAGCTAACTGCCGAATAAACTAAACCGACTTACGACCAGTCGCTGACTCACTGAGGTTACACGAAGCGAGGTAACGGTACGAAGCGTAGACAGAGGACTCAAGTACAACTTAGCGTAACAAATCACTTTGCTATCAACAAATAAGTGACCATTTTGTTAGGTTAATTTCCTGTAAACGATGTAGCACGTTGGAATTAGCAAGCTAGCTCGGAAACTAGTGGACCGCTTGCTAATTCCACCGTGCTTTCATGCTGCGGCGGTGACAGGGTGGTGGCTAGCAGCCTCGCTGGGTCCAAACGGGGTCTTATACTGAGTGGAAAACATAACGAGGAAGCGTTTGGATCTTTTATATCCCCCCTGCGCGGGTTTCTCCTCAGGGGGAAAACAACATTCTCAAAGCTTCTCAAAAGTCAACATTTTCTACGCGCAGTTAGAAAACTTTGGATGTGCGTGGACTGCCCAAAGAAACCTGCCGCAGAGAACGGAGAGATGTCACTTTGGTTGCGCGAACCAGGTAAAAGGTCACAGCTCTACAGTCCTGTGACCTCACTCCCGGAGAAGGACACGCTAACAAGCTATCCAGCTAACTAGCTAACTAGCTAACAAGCTAACTAGCCACATATCCATCTCCGAAACTGCGTTTGCTCTTTTCCCGGCGAGCTGCAAAAACACCGTCTGACAACGACCACCATTTTCTTTTGTACTAGTTAAATGACCACGAAGAACAGTTCAACGTCTCCTACTCCTGTTCTAGTCACTACAACAGGATGCGTATGTCGTTTACAATCCGTGCAGCAGGCGTCAAAGAGACATCCCGGACTAACCACTATCGCCATCACCAACAGACACTTTTAAAACATCACTTTATTAAAGTACAATTACTTGCTCTGCCGCTCTGATATTTTTAAAGTAATAAAACCTGCGTCGCTGACAGTAAGCGATCTGCCTCTATGAATCGTCTCTTTCATAAGTGACAGAGCCCCTTAGCCAAAAGGTTTTAGCACTCCCCCACCCACACCTCCTCCTCCTCCTTTTACTCTTCCCATCATTCGCCTCCTGCTTTCCGCATAACCTTCTCTCTGTCCGAGTCCCCCGCCCCATCCAGCGCCTCTCTTCACCTCCCTCCTCACTACAAAGCCGTCCACAGCTTCTGTCAGTCAGGCCAGATAAGGTAATCCTGTTCAGTGGGCTGCTCGGGGTCTGAAGTGTTGTCAAGCAGCTCAAAGGCTGCAAGGAAACTGAAGGCTTGGAGAGAGAGAGAGTTTCGGCTTTTCATTCCTCTAAGTCGCAGCACGGCTCTTGAACAACAAGTACCTGGGGGGGGGGGGTTATTGAGCACTTAAATTATGACATAATCTACAAGACGGACAAATTGCACGAAGCTGTGGGCCGAGACAAGAGAGCACCTGCAGAGGCCGGTCGTGCAGAAGTTTAGACGTCTAAGAAAAACCCTTAAAAAAAAAAAAAAGAGGGTTTCCTTGTTTGTTTTCTAGTTTGTTTGTTTGTTTGTTTGATGTGTAACTGAAATAAACAGGACGGATGAAAAGGTGACTCACGGCTCCACAGGGGGCGTTCTGGACGGTCACCGTGAACTTCCCCGAGTTGCGGCTCTTGGCGAGGACGTACTGGCATGTGGCCGAGAAGGTGTAGCGCCGCCCGTCAAAGGAGTGAAAGTACATGTCGCCGGTCACCGAGCACTCGCCTGCGGAGAAGAGGGACACTTATTCCCTTCCTCGCTCCCACACTAGGAGTCATTTGCCACCCTCGCTACCTTTCTCCGTCCTTCCTTCCTTCCTAACTAGAAAGCTACCTTCTTTCTCGCTCTTTTAGTTCAAACACCTCGCCCTTCGTTACCTTGAAGTATCCTGTTTCCTTGCACCATATCGAAGGAGCTTTTTTCCTCTTTAATGGCCCTTTTTTATGGGCCATTAAAGGTCGGCCTTCCTTGCCCATTTGTTATGAGTCTTACTCCTTTTTTCAAATCCTAATTAGAAAGCGTCCTCCTTCCTTTCCTTTCTCCCTAACAAGGAAGCGTTTCCTTGCACCATACCTTGAGACCTTCTTCCCCCGGCTCCCTAAGAAGAAGGCCTTTCCCTTTTTTGTCCCTTCCTCTCATGTTCCCTAACTAGGAAGCATTTAATTGCACCATACGTACGGCCTTTTTTCTCATCTCCAAAAAGACATCTTTTCTTCTTTGACATGTTCTTCATCTCATGTTCCCTAACTAAGATGCCTTGTCCCTCCTTTGCTTTCATCCTTAACTTGTAACTAGAAACATAGGATGATCCCTTTGTTTCTCCTCACTCCTCATTCGAACCCTCCTCCTTCCTATTTCCCGAACTAGGAAGCATCGACTTGCACCACATGTATAGGACTCCTTCCCTCCTCCTGGGCCCTTCATCTTTGACCTTCACTACAAGGGTATGTCCTTCCTAGTTCATGAAGTAGGACCCTCCCACCATACCGACCTGGGCAGCTGTAGTCGGTGCAGTTCCACACTCCACCCTCGCATGTGCTGCAACAGAAAGCAGAGACGTCCACAGGTGGAGAACATGAGAGACGGAGCTAATCAGCAGGATCAGCGATCCAACCGGGACCAACCGAGTCCAGGTGGTCCTGAGAAGATTAAAAAAGGAGTCCGCGGGACAACGAGCTCCTTTTTTTAATATCTCACATTCGTTCCTCTCGGGGTTGTTCCGGATCCAGACGGGTTTATTTCAATACACATTGTTATGGGATGTAAGAACAGTATTTGCAGGTGCCAGAGAGGTTAAACACTGCTCCCTGTGCGAGGGTAGGTCACGTGTCCAGCACCCGACTCACCAGCTGCTGCACTCCTCCTGCAGCGTCCGTCCAGACGGGTAAAACAGGCCGCGGTGCTCGCACGGACAGTCGGAGGGCGTCACGCAGCCTCCGTCCTCGTAAATCAGACCTGTGGACAGACGGACGCCCGTTTAGTGGTTCAACAGGTGGTTTGTGTTGAGGTCAGAGGACTCTACTGAAGGTCTTTTGACCCTGTGACGGATAAGTCAGAGTGGGCGTGCACCGTCGGGGCAGTAGCATCCATCCAGGCAGGCCAGCTTGCTGTCGATGCACGTCCGCTCCAGGTTGCAGGAGGCCGGGCAGCAGCTGATGCATTCCCTGTGCTGCAGACCCGGAGGACACTGCTT